>NC_135860.1:29996591-30234091 GCF_031162955.1 Sander vitreus | reverse complement strand
GCTGGAGGACAGGTGAGGAGCAGACGGACCAGCATCACTGGAAATAGGTTTTTATTTACACCCTCCACCCTCGGCAGGAAGAGGAGCAGGTGTTTATTGATGGCGTGACCCAGCGGTTGAAGCGATCTGTCTGTGAAAGAAAAAAAAGTTGATGGATGGTGCCGGAGCGGAGTCCACAGTTGTCAGCCTGACTGGGTTAGAGTTATAGAGCCAGTGTGACGTAAAAAGGTCCGCGCTACCCATTCAAAAACAATTTAGTTTCTTACCTTGAGGGGGTTCAGCTGGACTGTGGTATTCTCAGCTTGTAGCTTTCTCTGGTCAGCAATGTGACACGCCGGAAATTGCAGTAGCTGCATTACCGAGACCGTTGGCCTCTGGCGGTGTTTTCTCAGCAACGACCCACTAAAAGTTGCCAAAAACTCATTTCTTGCTTTCAACGAGGGCTGGGGAAAGTAAAAAATGTCAGGAGAAGTTCTCGGAGCAGGGTGAAAGTTATGATTTCATTACATTTCATAACATTATGCCTCATTATGCTTTGTAGCAATATGTTCCATTATGTGGCTGATCAGAGATATTAATGCTGCCGGTGACTGCAACCATCACAAAGTACCCTCTGAAAGTTTTCTTTGAGTGCATACTAAGTGCTTTACTGGAATCGATCAAACAAGCGTTTGTATTAAAGCTGCACTAATCAATATTTTTATATTAACAATGGGTCAAATGACTACCCATAGTGGGGACGTGGTCACTAGTAGTGACGGCTCCGCAGCCAATTATTGCTAAACTCTGCAGTTCCCCTCTGTTCTGCTGGGCTTTTGAGCATATATCAGCTCATTGTTTTGGGTTTAGGGCCCACAGTGTTTTAGTTCAGTCCCATGGCTCTCGTCAGCCTTGTTTCAGTTAAGAAAACTAATACACTTATTTTTAAATACTTGTATGGTTTGTAGAGGTGTTGAAATTAATCAAATAATCGATGCATCGAAACGTGGACGATGCTCGGCCGGGCCATAATGGATTTATTTCTGTTTACAATGTAATGTCTGCCTAACAACCTTTCTGTTTACATATTCTGGTATGTTTTGCACATTCAGGAAGAGCCATGTGCTCAGTGCTGTAGTTTTATGTATCCAATTGATTTAGTATTAGAGCACTGCAGAACGTTTTGTTTTTGAAGCTTGAAAAGCTATGAATTAAATATCCTACATGGCTTTTAATAGAAAAATGTATCTGATGCATCGAGATGTCGAATCGCTGACATGATGATCGTAATCGAATCAGGAGATCAGTGAAGATTCACACCTCTAATGGTTTGTATTCTCTGGCCCTCCGTGCTTATTGACAGATAACAGCTCTCACTGCAGCAAGAACCAATCGATGAGCAACGCTATGGTGGACAATGCTAGAAGGAAAACCTGTAATTGTGTTTTTAGTTTTTTTTTCCCTTTCGTCGTCTTCAGAGTGTTTAAGCGAGTTCTCCCTCTCCCGAATGGCAACTGGAACGCCATCGTGGACGACTGGTGTTGCCACCCCGATCCGTTCGCTAACAAGAAGCTGCTGCCCCGAGCCGAGGATTGTTTGCTGGGCGACACCTTCCTCCTCCTAGCCAGAGACGGCGGCTGTGAACAGACTCTCACTGAGGAAGTGAGCTCCGCTGGCTCAGAGGACAGCCAGGACCCAAAGGTGAGGGATCTGCAGAGGAAAATGACCAGTTTGCTCCTTTTTAGAAAGACGCAAGGCAAATCATTTAAACCAGCACATTCCATAGTTTTGGAATGCCTGGAAGACCGAGGATGTTTGAGAGGTGTTGAAGATAAAAGAATGGTTGGCCGTCCGATTATAAGAATGATGTCAATAAACAAGCATCCTCTCTAGCTGCACTGAGGGAGGAAGTGAGGAAAGCACTCACTTTGTTTTGATAAAAGGCACAAATTGGATTCATATTCGTATCACACACACACACACACACACACACACACACACAGGGCTGGGTATCATTCAAAAATGTGCGAACCGGTTCCTAAATGATACTTTTTTTTTCCCAAACCAATTTTATAAAACCAAAATAGATTACAACATTATACATTACGACACAAATCTTTGTATCTATTTTTCAGCTCCTACGACGTTAGCCCAGTCTCTGCGCGTAACGCAGAGTTTTTCCTGCGTGCCTCTACGACGTGCAACGCTAGACAGCCAATCACAAGCAGTATTAGATCTCTGTAGAGGCATGCCATGTGCTTATTGGCTCACTGACACTGATGCGATTTACTCCTTAGGTATTGAAATTGGGTAATGAATGTCGAGGCATTTTTCGATACTCGATACTTTAGAGGCAATTCGGTCGGTGCCTAAAAAGTACCGAATTCGGTACCCGGCCCCACACACACACACACACACACACACAAACGTCAGACGGCTGCATCAACGAAGTCGAATTCTAGCCCGCTGCAGATGAGGATTGATCTCCCTACTCTTTTATTAGCCATTCTTTGCACGAGTGCACGACTGAAAGTGAGAAAAATAGAAAGAGGCAGATAGAAAGAGCTGGAGACAAAAACTGTAACAATCTGCATGCCATATATCTCTCTCTCTCTCTGTTTCTCGTGCTCTTCTGCTTTCCGTCCTGGTCATAGTGGCTATGGATTGTGGTTTTAAAAGCACCAAGGCAAAGATGGGTATATTTGAATGATATTCAGTTATTTTTATTTTTTTTACCTGTGTCGCGTACAGAAAACGTGCCGCCGACTGGCACTCGTCTCCTGCAAGAGCTGTTCATTAGTGCTGGGAGAGGCCGTCGCTCCAGGTATACATCACTCTATACTGTAGATTATAATCATTTTTAACTGTGTTTCATCAGCCTTTCTTTCTTGTGTCTTACAGGGAGCCTGAAACTGTACATCACACAGGTGGTGGTGGAACCCGCTGTGGGAGACAGGATGCCAGAGGCTTCACTTAACAGGCAGGTTTTTATCTGAACTTCTATAGGAAACTGTAGCTGTTAAAGGACAAACCTTTTTTTTCACCTGTTATTAAGTCATAAACACAGGAGAGAAAACAACTTAGACCAGACTAAGAAAATAGACCTCTCAGGGCTTCCATAGAAATAGATGACAAATGGCTATATAGGAGAGAAGATGAAGGTTAACCATTGTGACTGACATATATTTTTGTCCCTCACAATAACATTAGCAAATAGACTATAAATCACTTCATCTCATCCAATATCTGACACACACTACTGACTGGATGTTGCTGAAACTTAGGGAAATAACCCATATCAGCACTGTGTTCAGGCTTTAAAAAAAATAATTATGATTGTAGGTATGAATTAAACATTTTAATAATCCTGCAACCATTTAAAGCTACTGTACATGAACTCAGTGATTGGCTGCATTATTTGACTTATTTGACTGTTAACGTATTTTCCATAACTTAATCTTCAAGGCGTTTGATGAGTAAGAAAAACACGAACACCATATATATTAGGGCTGTCAAACGATTCATTTTTTTAATCGTGATAAATCGCATGTTTTACCACATGAATAAAATTCGTTTATTTTGCATTTCAGAACAGTTTTGAAGTACATATTAACAATGGGAAGCCATTCTTACCAGTGGATCTTGATTTGGAATCAAATGAATGCAAAGAAAGTTACTTTATGAACTTGACTTTAAGATTTGTAATTGTTTATTATTTATTTACTGTAAACAAAAGAAAAATGTGTGAATCTGTCATTATTGAACAATTCCTACAAGTACCTAACCTAACTGAGATGTAACACTAACACTTTGCTTATACAGTACAAACAAAATGGTCCAAAAACCGGTTGCCACAGCAGGACATTTAACCTTTTACGTTTTTCTAATAAGGAATGTAACAATTCTCCTGGACAGAAAAGGGGGTGGACAATGTCCCAAATGACAACAAGTCAAAAAAACGATGAAAACAACAAAGTCCTAAAACCGTATGCTGATATCCAGAGTCAATATAGTGTTCAGTAACTCCTAAATAATGTTGATTACTCACTGACGTCCAGTGATCACCAGTTAATGAGACCGCGTTTGCAGCACCTTGGAGCAGTTCCAGTTGGGCTGCTTTCTCCACTCAAAACGTAACGTTAGCCTACTACTCTCTGGCCGGCTCGCAAGCCCAAACAAGTGTGTGTGGCGTGCCTGTTGTTCTGTTTCCGGTCTAGCTAGATCCGGTGTGGTGTTGTACTTTTTCTAACGTTACTAGTTGCAACAGCATGTGAAAAGAATTGACGCGGTTAAAATGGGTTTGCGTTAACGCCGTTAAACTGACAGCTATATATATATAAAATAAAATACCTCCATTCTGTTTTACTGTGAGTGCATGACCAAGAAGGTTTAGTTAATATGCTCTATAAAGACTAAATATGTAAATAATGAACCATTGTCTCTTGTGGACAGAGCCCTCTATCTGGAGCAGACGTTAGCAGCCAGGCTGTTGGGGCTGTCCACCTCAATGAGCACCTTCCACTTCTCTGTCCAGACTCCTGATGGAAAGCCCTTCTTATTGGTAAGAACAAGCTGGCACAATCAGAGAGAAGCACATGGAAATTGAGTAAAAAATACTCAATTATTTGATAAGTGGAAAAATGATGACATGGCAGGTTCTCAGGAGTGATGTGAATCACTGATTGATTGTGATTTGTTGCGCATACTGCCAGGCTCTTAGCTCATTTAAAATCAGCGACAAGTGGATTAATGCAAGTGGCTTTTTGTAGAACAACAGCGACACACACCAGTGCATGTCATTTACAGTACGTTTGAGTGTAAAAGTGTGTGCTCTAGCATTTATATTCCAATATTGTTTTTATTTGGACTGAAGCTGGCAGGTGATATTTGACACATTTTATTTTTTACAAAGTGTTATTTTCCTGCGTGCAATTGACTGACTTCTGAATTATTTAAAGAATATAAAACAAAAAAAAAGTAACCTGCGTCATATCAGAGGTGCATGCCATGCTGTTTAACCCTTGTGTTTAGTTGACCGCATTTTCTCTCTCTCTCTCTCTCTCTCTCTCTCTCTCTCACACACGCACGCACACACACACAACAGACCCTACTCCTCCGTGCAGATTAATTAATGCCATTGATTATTCTACACACTCCAATACAGTAATGTAGGTGGCACTATGAGCCTTAAACTTGGTTTGTGGTCCCGCTAAGTTGCCTTTTCCGACATCGATCTTTTTCCCCGCAGAGAAGACGGCTAGAGTCGATCCGGAGTTTAGCGGTTAGTATTATGAAGTTATTACCGGTATTTATTCAGGGTTTATACTGCAAAGAGAAAGTTTGGCGCCCCCTAAAGAGGTTTTAGCCAGCGCCAGAGGAATATCACGAGTGCCAAAACGTCAGATTTTCAGCTGCCAGCGTTTGCAGAGTCGGACTGTACCGGACTCTCCAGGTGACCATGCTGCTCTGGGGACCGGCAGCGCAGCAAGAAGCCGCTGCTGACGGACGCAGAGCTCTCCACCCGCTGGAGCTCCGACTGCTGTCGGTCTGCGCCGTCTATCAGTATTAAATTGAGACAGTTTCATAACCTGTAAAAATAAAAACTTCTCGTATGTCGCGTTAAATACTTCCCCCCGTGTTTTGGTACAGTTCATTTTAACACCTGATGCGAGCCATATGGGAGTAGCCTACGCATGAAAGTCAAAGTTTTGCGTGCTTTAGCGGCATTGACCTGACCTGAATATGCAGAGACGTCGTCTCGCTCCGCCTCTCTGCTGAGGCCCGTTCACGTAACTGCAGCAGTTAAACTGTATTTCACACTATGACGGTTCCATTTGCAACAATCTACGGTTCACATGCATGCCGAACTGTAGGGGCGGTCTGTTACTCTACATCACGGACAATTTATTTATCAATATTTCAAAATAGAAAACATTACTTCATAATGGTTTGTATTCATAACACTGTTATATTATTGTACAAATTAGCTACAACAGTAATAGCAGTACCTTGTGTAAGACACAAAGCATGCTCCTTGGGGAAAAAGGAAAAACGGTTGTGCCCTGTTCATACTAATCAAATGAACCTGACTTTGTTGTTATGTGTAGTCCGATGCGAAAGTCCCCTACTGCATTATACCATTACATTTAAAGTGCTCATATTATGCTCATTTTCAGGTTCATAATTGTATTTAGAGGTTGTACCAGAATAGGTTTACATGGTTTAATAAAAAAAAAAAACACCATATTTTTGTTGTACTGCACATTGCTGCAGCTCCTCTTTTCACCCTGTGTGATGAGCTCTCTGTTTTAGCTACAGAGTGAGACATCTCACTTCTGTTCCATCTTTGTTGGGAGTCACACATGCTCAGTAGCTAGGTAAGGACTACTAGCCAGTCAGAAGCAGAGTATGAGGGCGTGTCCTGACAGTAGCTAGGTAAGGACTACTAGCCAGTCAGGAGCAGAGTATGAGGGCGTGTCCTGACAGTAGCTAGGTAAGGACTACTAGCCAGTCAGAAGCAGAGTATGAGGGCGTGTCCTGACAGTAGCTAGGTAAGGATGTATGAGGGCGTGCCACACTAGCAGCTAGGCGAGCATTATAACGTGTGTTACAAAGTGACCACGTTTGTCTCTGAAGTAAAGGCTGGACTACAATAGAGCTGTTTTGTTTGGAGCAGTTTGTGAACAGTGTTTTCTGTAGATGGTAAGTCCCTTTGGGGTGGATTTTGGGCTTTTTCACTTTGGAAATCTATAACATGCACAAAAATATATATAACATAACAAAGGAAAGGGAAAAAAAGCATAATATGAGCACTTTAAAATTTTGAATTGTTACCTGCAGAATTTAGTATAAAAATATTTGCAGTACAATTAATATAAGAAGTCTGCACCTCTTTCCGCGCGTGCACCCTCCACCCTGGGTCAGCTACCACCACAAATAGAATCTAATTCTGTGGGAAACACTGGACAGCCTTACTTCCTTATCTTTTTTTTTTTCTTCAAATATTTTTTCTTTTCTGTTGACCTTATTAAAGTCCAATATGTAGAAATGTATTGAATTGGTAACCCCACAGCCACAAACTGCACTTGCACATTTGAAGAAGGTAACAAAATACAGAAATGAGCATTAAGCATTGTTATTGCACCAAATATACTGTGGATTATGCATGAACACGCAAGAAACAACAGTGTGTGTACTGGTTCTCCTTCACGGTAAACATTAGTTTAAAGCTCAGAGTAACAGCTAAGGGAGAGTCAGCAACATTTGCCATGTTTGCACATGGTAGGGGAACACTCTAATATATAGGGGAACACATTTTAATATATAAGACGCTCTAAATGGGGGCGTGCATGAGTGGATGCACGTGTTTTATGTGGTGGAGTGTTATTCCTTTGGCCATGTGACGTCCGGCATGTGTTTAGTGACCTGTGTGCTCCCCCTGCAGCTCTGGCTGCTGAACAGCGACTCCATCACAGCGTCGGTCCCACAGACGCGTGTCGAGGGGGACAGCTCTCTTCACAGTCCATCAGCCAGAGTCCTGAAACTCCTCTACACCGCCCGCTCTGACACAGGCATCCAACACAGAGAGTAAGCCAGGACTATTTACCACATCCTCCAACCCCCCCCCACCCACCCCCGCCCCAATCTTTGTTTTCCTCTTCTTAATCTCATCCTTTCATCTTTCCAACGCACCCTCTCAATCACCACCTGCCTCGGCTCGCTGCGAGGGATGAAAGACGACTTTGTTGGTGAACAGATTTTCGGTTTTAGAACACTTTTGCGCTAAGGGTCGCTGCTCAGACATACGGTAATTGTCTATTATTTTGCGAGCGAGATTGCCATCAAAGGTGTTTCTCATCGCCGTGTTGTCAGTTGCATAAGCCACGCTCGTGTTTGTTGCACATACAGCACGTTGTTTTGACTGGAGCGAGGCTCTGTGTACCTTGCTGTGATGCATTAGAGAGGTGTAGGTGGATGTGCTGCATGTGGTTCTCCATGTTCAGTACAGCAGGACACCACTGGATAAGCCTTCCACCCTCATTATTTTCAACTGAATCAGCACTCAGCCTCCCCCTCCCCTCCATCTCCCTGGCAGGCCACATAGAGTGAAGGCAGAACAGAGAAGTTTTGTTGTTTCTACCGTTTTGACAAGCCCACGGGGTGACTGACAGAGAAAGGGTAATTAGAGGTAAAACTCGTATGAAAGGAGAAAGCTTTGTGTTCACAGTCAAAGCAGTAAGAGTGCATTTCAATGAAATGATGATCTGTACGAGCTGGATGGACGGGATGTTATTAAGTGATTAATACTATCAGTTAACAGTTAAAAACAATATTATTAAAACCAATATTAGGAAAAAAAAAAAATTGGACTTGTAAATACAAAAAAAGACCAATCCATTTTTTAACTGCTAGTTATTGTGCTAACTTTGCACGAGCGTGACACGTTTTAAGCTCCTGGCTCTCTGCTGACGGCGCTCGCAGCGAAGGGGTACGCAACACATGCCATCATATCGATGAGGACTGGCGGTTTAAATCGACCGTCCTGCACACACTGAGTATGCCAGGCAGACACGCAGCTGACAGCCTCGCGGGTGGATGCGTTGGAGACGGGCTCGGAGAGCTGCCGACCTGTGTCGGTTGCAGGGATGAATGAATCAATCAAAGTAGAATCAATGAAAGTAGAATCGATGTAGAATCAATGAAAGTAGAATCAATGAAAGTAGAATCAAAGTAGAATCAATGAAAGTAGAATCAATGAAAGTAGCTAGCACTAGCTCCAAAAGTCACTAAAAATTGCTAGATGACGTCATACTCGTTTGCATGTTGGTGATGTCATTACGTATCATTTGTATAAAGCCGCGGAAGAAGAGCGAGGGAGAGAACCCATGCTGTTGGCAGAAGAGTGGTGGACTGTGATTACTCTGGGCAGCATGCATGGGAATAAGTTATAATATAATACAATATATCTTGCTTTTCCCGATGATCTGAAGTCGCTAAATTTGTCGCTAGTCACTTTTTAGAAATAAAGTCACTAAGAGGGTCTGAAACGTAGCTAAATATCAGGGGTGTTGAAATGAATCATTGCATCGTTGCATCGCGATGCGGACCTGGACGAAGAGCAATGATGGTTTTATTTTTTAGGTTTAATTTTCGGAAAAAGCTAAATTTTTATTGCCCACTTTGCTTACAATATCATGTCTCAAAAAACTAAACATTAAGTGCATTTAAGTGCCATATTACATTGTTTTTAAAGAAAACATTTTCTGAAATGCAATAACAACCTCAAACTAAGGCATACATTAAACATACATAAACATGACCTTAAGTTGTGCAACTTTCAGAACTACACGTTTCAACCTGAGACTGAATGTAAATATTAGTTATACTCAACCTATTTTCATTTATATATTTTATTACAGTGTCACACACCTCTGTTACACTTATGCTAGTAGATCTTTGATCAGCTGTTTGAGAGAGTGAGAGAAAATGGTGCGCAACAATTGCGTTTTTTCCGAAGGGATGGTCAACAAGTCGGCTCTTTAGATCAAATCGTGGTCACCACTATATATTTTCTTGTTTGTTTTTTGCTAGTTGTTGTGTTTGGTGTAGTTTCATCGTCCATACGACTCTGAGATTTACTTTTGTCGGGTGCCCTTCGTGGAATGGATGATTAAGTTTGACTCGATGTTTTCCGTTGAGATGCTGAAGCATTGACGTCGTGCTGTTATTGTGGTAAGCTAGTTTGGTTTTTCAGTAGACACACTGTACACAGTTTTCGTTTTAATTACGTTTGAACTGATTCCAATCTTTGGACACTTTCTGTCGTTTTCTCCAGCCTGTCTCTTCTCTTAGCCCCTCACGCTCTTTCTTCATTTTGTAATCAGTCTTCATGGCATGTGTCGCCAGCAGCGTCAGCCCAGTGTACGACACTAGCTATGTTTCCATCCACACGTTTTTATCCGAATTAAGTGATATCGAATGAAAAATGCCTTATGGAAACCGTAAAATTCGATTGAATATCGACTCAAAGGAAATACGTTCGGTCTCATGGGACTTTATCTTGATTGATATACGGCTTATGCGATAAACGCTGATGGAAACGTTATTTGCCGAATAAATAATGAATTGCGATTAAGTTTTAGGTCATTTTATGGTTGCAACCCGCCACAAAACGAAGAAGTAGTAGTTTTAGTTCATTTCCGCCCAGTGTTTCCGCTCACGTCATTTACGCAACAGGTTTTTTATTGGCTTTAAAGCCGTTGGATGGAAACACACTTTCACCAGCTTTATTCGCATGAGTTTTTTTTACTGAACTTCAGATAATTCGATTGACAAGTGGATGGAAACTTAGCTAGTAATAATCCTCCGTGCAGAAACAACGTGAGCGATACAACGTTGGTAACCTCAATTAAACGAAGCTTCGAGGCAAATCATTTTGCGTCGAGGTTTTTTTAGTCATCGAATTATTGGAGTTACTCGAGGAATCGTTTCAGCCCTAATCGGGATATCGAAGGATAATCAGATTTGAATCGTGAGACCAGTAAAGATTCACACCCCTACTAACTATTGCAAGGAAGTCGCCAAGTTGGCAACACTGGACGCGTAAGCTGTCCCAGGAAAGTGGCGGCATGTGTCCACGACAGTGCACAGAACATCGTGGCTGCGCGACCGGTACAAGTTGGCAGCTGTCCACGGACGCCGAGCACGAAAAGTGTGTCCGAGTGTCCTGGACCGGTGAACTGGGACTCTGATGCCTGCTTGTGGGTTAGGGCTTAATGATCAGTTAACAAGGTTCGACTATCGGTCAGTAAGAAAACCTAGTACACCTAGCATACCTAGTACTAAGAGACATCATCCCGATAAAACAAGACTGCTACTACTGCTGCTTTTGTCAAGCCAGAATAAGAATTAACGCCGCTTTTCATTTATTGTATGAATTATTTCATACTGCCCCTGCCAGAAATGGAAAAACAAACACATTTCTTTTTAGACCTAAGAGCTGTTTATTGTTACAGCCCAACATTTTTAAGCAGTACAGAATTGATATTTGAGTGCTACAAAAATCCAACAACATTTTTGAGCATTGTTTTTTAAGAATCGTTACGAAGATAATGTGCTGAGCGTTTTACATGCAAAATAACTTGTCAGTGTTCTCTGGTGGACAAGCTATGTACTGGTGACACTGTTTCTAAATGATCCCAAACACATCACAATTTCTTGTTTTTTTTTAATCGGGCAACCCCAATGCTGATTTCAATATATCTGCGATACGCTAATATCGTCCGATTTTATCTGCCTGACCAATTTCTCGTACTCCCGCTATTCATTATTTTCCTTGAAAATCTTTTCACATTTGAGCTGCGTTTTTTTTCTCTGAAGTCTTGCAAAGCTAAATGCTGGTGTTACTCACACTTCCATTTCCCCCTACATAATTTACCATTCATCCTTCATCACTCATCTCTGACATTTTTAAATTAAATGTTATGCCCTGGGAGCTGAATTCCCTGGATGCTGGCCCTCTTATTCAGGATACAGTCAGTTACAGTTGACTGCAGCTGGAGGTTGCAGTAGGTGTTGTTAAAACTGCCAATAATTGGCTGGAGAACCGGTGAGCCAATGCCTAAGTGGATTACTACTACCACTAATGGCAGTGACTTGATTATGAGTTGAAAGTCGCAGGCACCATCACAGTCCAGTACAATGTGAATGAGGCCTCATGGATATGGAAATTGAGTCCAGTAGAAATTGTAAGGGTTACTCCTTTCCTATCAAAATCCATTCTGATATGTCAAATCTAACTGTGGATAACATTAACTACATTTCCATGCACAAAGAATTATGATGTAGACTGGTTTGGGTCAATATGTATTCAGCAGATTAGCACACAGACCTTATAAACCTAATGAAGACACTAGTTCTGGAGTGGCTAATAGCAGATTTTCCATGCATGTGGGGCTGCAACTAACGATTATTTTCATTGTCGATTAATCTGTCGATTAATCTGATTATTTCCTCGATTAGTTGTTTGGTCGATAAAATGTTGATAAAAGTGCCGGTCAGTGTTTCCCAAAGCCCAAGATGACTTCTTCATATGTCTTGTTTTGTCCCTAACTCAAAGATATTCAGTTTACTGTCACAGAGGAGAGACGAAAGAAAGAGTAGAACATATTCACATTTAACAAGCTGGAATCGGAGCATTTTTACCTTTTTTTTTATTTTCTCTAATAAAAAAGGACTCAAACCGATTAATCGATTATCAAAATAGTTGGCAGTTAATTTAATAGTTGACAACTAATGCATTACTCGATTAATCTGTGCAGCTCTACATGAATGTCAATGTAATAGTAGCAGTGTTTCTTCAGTGGGATGTCTTAAGTTGTACCGCAAAAACTTTGAAAAGACTTTTCCCTCTCAGGAACTGCACAGATGGCCAAATGTCACCCAAACAAACTGGATTGGCGCCATACACTGACACAGCATCAATCTTTCCTCTCTCAATCACTCTGCCTCCTCTCCTTTCAGTCCCCTCTTCTATTTGTCTCACACACACACACACACACACACTCACACTCACCATCAATCCACTTTTATTTATCTCTAGTAATCTAGTTCAGTTTACAGTTAAAAAGCACTTCATTAAAACATCGGGACAAATGCTTCATCATGGGATTTACAACAGCTATTCTGGGCATCATCGTGGTTGTGTAATGCCGCAGCAGTCACTATAAATCACTCCTGCTCTACTGTGTGTGTGTGTGTGTGTGTCTGTGTGTGTGTGTGTGTGTGTGTGTGTGTGTGTGTGTGTGTGTGTGTGTGTTTTCAGCATTGTATCTAGTTGGGAGGCCAATGCCATAGGACATCCCGTGGTGCTGCCGCTGAAGGTGTGCGAGGAGCTGCTGCAAGTGATAGATGACAGCAACTCTGCACTTCCTGCCTCCATGCGTAGCATGAGGTCCTATGAGGTGAGGCAGTTTCGATGATGATGATGATTAAGGCATGATCCTCGGCATAGCCACATCATTTGTGAAATGCTTCCCATGATACTGTGTAATCTAAGCAGAGAGACGCTGAACGTCTTCTTCTAATTCATCCCCATCTTTTGTAAAAACGGCAGGGGCTCTTTTAGCTGACAGCGGTCACTTATTTCACTTACTTCTTACTTACAGCACCTTGTTTATCCATTATTCAGTAGTGCTCGACTTGTGCTTTTATCCCGCCCTAATTAATTTCATGATTCAGAGCTTTCAGTTAACTGCTTTGCTTTAGGGATTATGTTGGTCAAAATGTAAGGTTTTACTTACGTCTGCCTTATTCCAGCTTCTATACACCTGCAGTTGTGCAAAATGTGTATATTTAGCTCGAAGTTGCCGAGGAAAACCTTTTGACTAGAAAATAGGAGGTGTTAACTCTGCTGACAACTCTATTCTCCTAGCCCTTTTAAACATAGGGGGGGTAATTAGCACCATTATCCTCCACT
Source organism: Sander vitreus (assembly GCF_031162955.1). Lineage (NCBI taxonomy): Eukaryota > Metazoa > Chordata > Actinopteri > Perciformes > Percidae > Sander > Sander vitreus. The sequence continues at coordinate 30,220,635 of NC_135860.1, read as the reverse complement.
TTCTGCTCAGAAAGTTTAGGCGGTGACTCCAACCACTTAAACAAGTTTCCCATCTGCTAAAAAGAAAAACGAGAGCTGGAATAATATGCGGTGAGCAAACCTTTGAGAAGGACGTCTACTGCTGTTGATCATGTGAAGCCTGTTTAGCCTAGGAAGGGGGGGGTTCACTTTAGTCTTTCTTAATCTAAACGGGAGTAATGCATTGAAGAAGGAATACTTTCTTGCAATGAAAGAATAACCAATTCAAGTATATCTTTTGTGTAAAGACTTCTACTTAATAGCTCTGTGTGCAAGAGGGAGAAAAACATTAAAGGAAATGTGGTCTTAATTTTGATGGGACATCTTCACTACGGATCGTACATTTTTCCTTATCATACTTCAAATGCTACTATAAGGACAACTGGTTTTGCACAAGAATAATGCTCGTCTTTATTGTCATGTCTCATACATGGATCATCACGTTGTATGGGTGTGGATTTTCTTTGCCTTGGACCGCTTTAGCCTCAGTCCTTTAGCTAGTGTTGTTTTTGGCGGCCTGTTTTAGTCTAGTCTTTGTGTCAAGCTGTCATTTTAGTTTTTATTCGTTTTAGTCACGTTCATACTCTTTTTAGTCAAGTTTCAGTCCACTAAAAGTCTGAGCATTTTAGTCTTATTTTAGTCAGAATTATCCATGACTGTTTTAGTCTAGTTTTAGTCGACGAAAACTGATGACATTTAGTCCAGTTTTAGTCAATGAAAACTGATGACATTTAGTCCAGTTTTAGTCAATGAAAACTGATGACATTTAGTCCAGTTTTAGTCAATGAAAACTGATGACATTTAGTCCAGTTTTAGTCGACGAAAATTGTATTTTAGTCTCTTTTTAGTAATGCAATTCTATTTAATCCAGTCAATATAGTATAGGTATCTAGTAGTATAGACAAAACCAAAATGTTGGCCAAGAACCCACACACTCTCTCAAACACACACACACACACAAACATACGTTTGTCTCAGTCGTTTTCAGCTCCAGTGGCTAACGTCTAAAGCTAACGTTAAAATGAGACATATTAACCACAGCCTCATGAGTTGGCATTAGCTTTCTAAAAAAGAAAGTAACGTTATGTTAATTTCTTGACTTACCTCAATTTCATTATGGAATGGCATGAGATGTCTCTTAAAGTTTGTGGTGTTTTTTTCCTGTGATTTTTGTGGCCGCGTGTCTCCCCATCTTTTTCCACAACACATTCCGTTTTATTTTCCACTTCTATGTAATAGAACGAACTCCGGCTGGCCGGCCACGGTCCCAGCTTTCTCTGTGTCAGACTTCATTTAGTTTGTTGTCGTTTACACTCGTCTCACTCTCTCACACTCACCGCTGCATCTTCTAAATTAAATAATGCCGCGACAGGGCTTGAGGAAGTAACGTCGCCTACGTCTGCGCAGTGCGACCTGAAGACACGGGACAGAAATACTGCAAAATAATAATAATAACGCGACTAAACAAGACAAAATAACGTTATAACATTTCGTCTTGTTTTGGTCAACGAAAATGAAGAGACATTTTAGCATAGTTTTTATTTTGCAAACCACATTTAGTCTCGTTTTTATTTGTCAACAATATTGCATTATACATTTAATTATAGTCATCGTCACATGACCAGCATTTACGTTGCGTCTCGTCTCGTTTTCGTCACGTGGCGACGATATTTAGTCATAATTTTCGTTGACGAAAACAACACTACTTTTAGCATGATGTTATGTACGCAGCCATCAAGTACATATTCAGGACACATTTTACAGGGTTCTCGTTTCAATACAAGTCAACTGGATAAGTTAAAAAAAAAAAATCAGCCACAAGCCCGTGTTTTCAAACAACAAAGGCAACTAACGTTAGCTTAGTTAGCTAGCTACAGCTAATACAATCTGCCAGCAGTTGCTATTTCAGGCGGCAAAATCAACGGTCGTCAGCTAGAAATGAAAAGCTTCTTTTGGAACCGATTTCAAAAAGTGCTTCAAATTTTGAGTGTTAAATCTGCCATCCTTATCCTTGTAAATTGCATATGTGCTGTAAGAATTAGCATAGCACTTAACATAGCAACGGTAACTTAATGGGCCGTGGGTTAGTGAACAGTTAATAGTACCACGGTTCTGCAGTTGGTTTGATAATGATGTGTTGATCTTTCAAATGGCTGAACACAGCACCTGTACATACTGCAGCGGGATCACGGTTTAGCAGGCCACCATGCAGCTAAAGCATGCTATACCAGGCCTGAGAAAGGGGGCAATGTGTTTGCAATTATTCTAGCCGTACAGCTAAGGAAAGGATGTTGGTGTATTCTAACAACAATGAATGAAAAAAAACTTTCTGGTCACCTTAGAAGACGTGGCATTTGAAATAGAGGGCTCACTTACGGCAGATTGCCATTTTAATTATTACACCTACAGTACGTCCCTCTCTTGTTATAAAGTTATGTGCCTCACACCTTAAAATACTGTATTTTCGTTCTCACACCACGAGCCCTGAGGATGACAAACTGATTAGAATTCAGAGCTGTTTGTCTTCTGTGTCTTACACACTGTGCTACAATGACAAACTGTATTGTTGTTTTTTGAGGTAACAACATGACAGAGGTGGGTGGGGTGAAATTAGGCTTTGCTGAAATAGAGAAGGCTACAGATAGAGCGACCCAGACAAATGACATAGTATCTGTCTGGTGGTGGAAGCGGTTACAGCAGTAAAAGGAGTGTGATAAATGGACACACTTGAACTGAGCTGATAGTAGAAGCGTGTGCTATAGGCAGTGTTGGGCAAGTTACTTCCAAAATGTAATACATTATAGATTACTAGTTACTGTCATTTGAGAGGAATTAGTTATATTACAATATTACTGTCTCTGAATTGTAATGCGGTACACTACTTTTGCATTACTTTTGAGTTACTTTCAACAAAATAACAGCAGAAGTTTGACTTGGCAGCTAGCTTGTGAATTTCACCACCGGATCAATAAAGTCTCCTCTTTATCTACTTTAATACATCATAGATTATTCATAATATTTTGTATAATTAATATGAATATGCAATGTCACTAAAACTATAAAAAATAGATAAGTAAAACGTGTAATAGGCAGGTAGGAGAAAATGAAAATACTCAATTAAAAGTACGGCATTGTTGTAAAATGTTTGAATAAGAAGTTCATGTTGTTTAGTTTAAAACACTCTAAAGGAAATGTTCAATTATAGTGTGATTAAAACTCACTATTTACATTATTTACAGTACTTGATTTACAGCTGATTTGTGAAAAGGTACACAATGTTATTTAACAGTCATTTAGTTTTACTGCGACCCGTCACAGGAAGTGCTTTTATTTTGAAGTAGTCTACACGGAAGTTGTCTGTTGTGTAGCCTACTCTTGCTAGCTTACTGAGATGCAACATGTCCATTAGGCTCAAGTTGTTCACTTTCTTGTTTGTAAAACTGCAACATATTGAACAGTAAATGACAAGCGTTTTTTGTCGTCATTCAAAGCCATTCCACTACAGGCATAGTTACTTGCTGATAAAATGCAATGATATTTACGTGTAGCAAGCCTCAACATTAATTCCCAACATGTTTATATCTGTCAGTCGCTGACGTACCGTCACCTGTTGGGACATACATGCTGTCCGTACCGTAATATTACCCTACACTACTCCCAACACTGGCTATAGGCGGCAGAGGATAAGAAGGTACTGTGATCATAGGGCCATCTAGAGTTACCGGAGATGGTCTGAGAGTGTCTGAGAGTCTCTGTTTTAAAAAAAATAAAAAAAACACCTCAGGCACCCAGAGTGTCAGAAGAGGACCAGCATGTAGTGGGATGGCATTATGGAAGCTTATGATGACCTGAAGAGTTGCATCTGCTACAGACGAGATCAACATGTGAGAGAGAAAGGGGAACTGGGTGGGTGGGTATTGTAAGCTATGGTTTTCCTACTGTTGGCTTTGGAAGGCTCAAGTTGACAAATGCCTCCTTGAGAAGAACGATTTGCATTGCCATTCGCAATCACCTTTGCCTCATTTAAAAAAATAAATAATAATTATATTGTGTTTATGCTTTTGGTCAACATTTTCAATGGCTATGATAACATTTTACCCCCCAACTTCAGTGTCGTAAGGATGCAATATCTCGTAGGGTAGTCCATCAGGGAAAGCAACACAAGTGGGCGTGAGCAACGTGACATCATGACTTAGAGTAAACATACACGCCACTTTCTAAAAGTGGCGTGTTATGTGTACGCATTTTGAGCTATCAGAGTGTATGTCTACGCCGTATCCAGCGGACGGGTTGCAGACTGATCTCAATAAGTGGCGAATGTATGACACACCAATTCGAATGCCATTTTGGCGTGTTATCAAGACGCATAATCGCTTTTCGGACAGTTGGGTTTAGGAAAACAATAACGGGGTTGGGTTTAGGAAAAGAAGAACTGGACGCTTGGGTTTAGGAAAACCATAACGGGGTTGGGTTTAGGAAAACTATAACGGGGTTGGGTTTAGGAAAACAATAACGGGGTTGGGTTTAGGAAAGGAAGAAAGCGACGGTTGGGTTTAGGTGAAAGTCCTGTCCACCAGCCCAACCATCCTCCCTATGCGGATTTTCGGGCTTTCATACTACTCGCTACGACGTAAATTGACACGCAATCGCAAGGTAATGTAAGTCAATGGAGGCCAAAAAAGCGATTATGCGTATCACACCAAAATGGCATACGAATTGGTGTGTCATACATACGCCACTTATTGCGATTAGTCTGGCGTGAGACAGGATTTAACTAACTTAACCCAACAATTCTAAATTACTTATTTGGAAGAGAGAATGAAGGGATATTAACAGCCCAGCACACCCACACTGGTGTTTTCACTTATTCTGGCTGATTAAACCTCTGCTCAGGTTGAAGTGGAGCTATGCTGAGAGCTCTGAGAGATCACCAAACTCCATGCACTACTGGACCTTTTTTCATTGCACACATTCTGATATGTCATAGCAGAATAAGCACAAATATGATAACATTAATAACAACTGGATTCCATTTAGGTGAGCTAATTCCTGGTATTGTACATGCTGGCTCACCGTCATGGGGACAGCTCACCCAAATAATCCAAAATACATATTTTTCCTCTTACCTGTAGTGCCATGTATCAGTCAAGGTTGTGTTGGTGTGAGTTGTCCAGTGTTGGAGATGATCGGCCATAGAGATGTCTTCCTTCTCTCCAATATAATGGAACTAGATGGAAACTGTAACTGTAGCTAACCGATAATCATCTGAGCTAGCTAACGCTACAGCTCAGCCGAGGATGCATTTAATGCAGCATGAGCCTCTCTTCCATGAGTACACTTCCCTCTGCGCAGTGATATGGTTGGCGGGTGTAATTATTGTCTTGAGTATTAGAGGATGGATACCCGAACCAAGCCCGTCGGGACCCGCCGGCCCGGGTTCGGACAGATATTTAAAAATGATGTTCGGGTCGGGCTCGGTCACATCAGCGCGATATGGCATTGAACATTTTAAATTAAAAAAAGCTTATTATGTAGGTGCGCACCTGTGTTAACGTGTGCTTGTTGCCCTGTGTGCGCTGATGCGATCATCTGTTGACATTTTCCTGTTCATCTGTTGACTGTAGGAAGGTGTAATAAAAGTGGGCTTTCCATAGATTTTAACTGTGTCGGCTCGGACATAAATATCTTAATGCCTGTCGGGCTCGGGCCGGGCTCGGTTACTCCTCTGTCGGGCTCGGGCCGGGCTCGGTTACTCCTCTGTCGGGCTCGGGCCGGGCTCGGTTACTCCTCTGTCGGACGCGGGCCCTGCTCGGTTACTTCTCTGTCAGAAAAACAGAAAAATGCGGCCTGATCCGCACTCTATTGAGTATACGGGTCAAGGTTTCTGGAAAGAGACATTGCTGTTGAGTTTTTTTAAATGTATTTGTTGGCACTTTGAGCACCACAAGCCGTGTGCCATCTAGTACTATTTCCTTCGAGAGAAGGCAGACATCTCTGTACTATGGCTGTTTACGGACTTCAAATGATCACTCAACTCTGCTCGATGTAAAATGTAAAGTTGTATTTCACAAAGCTACTGGTAACTGGAGATAATTGGGTTTGACTGCTCCTACATTTTGACTTGTCATAGTAGGGAAAGCACAGGTGTGCAAAGATTAATGATGGCAGAATTCCATTTAGCTGCTTCAGTTTCAGGCTCCTGGTATTGTGCATGCTGGCTCACACTGTCATGGCTTATTGGGACACTTGAATAGAACAGAGCCATCGTTAATGTTATTAGTAACACTTGTGCTTTTCCTACTGTGACGAGTAAAAATCTCCATCCAATTCGGTGATGTATAAAGTATATTTATAAAGAAATCCAACATTATATTTGTCCTTCCTCAGTTCTGCATTAACTATGTAACCAAACTGTATTCTATCCATTAGATTCAAGGTGGGTCTCACTGTCGGCTCACCCTTTTTATATTTATATATATATATATATATATATATAGTATAACTATAATGCCGTTTTAAAAGAAGGTACACATGATACATTTTCCAAAAGTACAGACGTGAGGAAGGAGAATGAAGATCTCACTGATGTTAAAGGTGATTGTTTTTTTGTCCTTTTTGTCTTGATGGCTTGATGGAGTAGGATGTGAGTTATAGTGATATTTTTGTATTGTTTGGAGTGGTCTGTTTGGTTTATCTTTTTGATTGTGATTTGTTTATGGTAAAGACTGGGAGGTTGGACGCGAAAAGCCTATGGTTGCCACCTATCCCTTTTTGAACGGAGTGGTCTAGTGTTATGTTGAATTATTTGTTTTTTTGTTAATTTTTAATTGTGTGTGTGTGTGAGTGAGCGCGTGCATGCGTGGTATTTTTCGATTGTTCAAAATAAAGATATCGTTCATATAGTATAGTACCAATCCCAACAGCCCACCCCAGCTATAACGGCACTAACCCAAAGTTTGCAGGTAACGGTTTTGAATTGTGTGTGTGTGTGTGTGTGTGTGTGTGTGTTTTCTGTGTAATTTCAGCCATGCGAGTAGATCAAAGGCTGCATCATGAGCCAGCCTGTTATTATTCTGCATGTGGAATGTCTACTGTTGTCTGGGCCGCTGTGTTCCCCGCCCTCCGTCCCTGGGCCTGCCAGTGTAATGGGCTGTAAAGTGGCTCAAGCTCTGTCACTCTTTTCTAGCCCGGGAACAGACAACACCTCCCCCCCCCCCTTCCCCAGCTCATTAAACTCCTTCTCACTCCCACAGAAACAGCATGTAGGTTAGACAGAAATTGATCCAAGAAAAAAACCCCCGGCTTCAACATGTTTTACAATGAAGAACTGAGGACATGAATCGATCATACATCGCATCAGTCTTTCTTTCTGTCAGTCTCTTCACTTCATGTGAAGAAACATGGTCTGTGCTGCTTGCCAAGTGTTTAGTGTTATTAACAGTTCCTGGCATAGAGCATCAAAGAGCATGCGTTTGTTCGAAAGACTTCCTCATGGGTTCTCTCCTCTTATCATTGTCTCAGAACCTTTTTAATACCCAGACATTAACCCCTGTTCTGTCAAGTCCCATCTTCAACTGAAGAGCTGTTGCATAGGGATGGAATGGAATAAAAGCAAAGTTTATCTCTGGTTACAGCTAGATGTATTACTCTTAAGGCTTTGCAGTGAGGTTTCATATTCCGCTGCGCTTTTCAGTGAGATCAAAGAAGTGTAACACCGTTAAGCATATTATCATCAAGGGAAGACCCACTGTCAGCATCACTACCAGTTTAAAGTAGTGAGGTTACCTGGGAACCTTTTTTTTGTGTGGCTTCTCATAAACCAGGGGTGGGCAATTATTTTTTTCCACGGGGCCACATGAAAAACTGAAAATATTGTGGAGGGCCGGGCCAAAAGGCTGAACTCAATTCTGCATAATATTAATTGTATTTCTTTATAAAAAGCAGTAAATAGCATTGTTTTGACAAGCTGGTAAGAGTATATGTTATAGTTAAGCAATGAAAAAGTGAGGTTGCCTTACAAAAAAATGTCATTTATTATATAAAATTTCCCAAAACAATGGTAAACAAAATGAACGTTTTTCACCATTTGTGACTCATATTAGTGAACATTTTCAGTCACATTCACTCAAACACATTTTGAGTTTCATTTACTGTTGGAAAGAGGTTCTTAGCATTCTAAAGACATCACAATATTGTCTTTGTACTCCAAATATTAAGCAAGATACATCATATTGAACTGTCACTAAACATCACTGAACTGTGATTTTTGAGAAAAAGGCTTCCAAAGAAAGTGTCCCAGTTCAGTGCTAGTTGGTGCCTTTACATGCCAACATTTGTAGTCTAACCACCTCATTTGGTGTTTTTAAGTTCTTTTCTTGTTCAGTGAGAGAAATCACGTCTCTGCTGGGCTTTAACAAGTCCATCGAAGTCAGGTTGAATGTCTGAGGTGGAGATGCGAAGCACAGCTGACAGATGATCATCAGTGAGAGAGGATCTATACCTGGATTTCGTAAACTTCATCATTGAAAATGTTTGTTCACATATGTAGGTAGAGCCAAAGAGAACCAACATCTTCTGAGCATGTCTCCTCATGTTTGGAAAGTTCTCCTCCTTGAGAGAAGAGTAGAAATCCAGCAGAGATCCTGACTTAAAGTGCTCTGCCAGTACTGCATCAGACTGCAGGTCGATGAGTTCCAGCTGAACATCACTGGGTGCATTATCCACACTGCAGGTAAAGGGAGAGGAAATCAGGTGCATTTCATCCTCTCACAAAACTCTCGAATCTCTGCTTTCAGGTCCCAAACTCTTTTTAGCACTTTGCCCAGGCTGAGCCATCTGATAGCTGTGTGGTAGCCGATGTCACAATGCTCAGTCTCATGCTCCTCCAAAAGTGCGACAAACTGTCTGTGATTCAATGCTCTTGCCCTGATGACGTTTACTATTTTAGTAACAACATCAATAACATGGTCAATTTTTAGCACTGACTTGCACAACACATGTTGGTGTATAATACAATGCAAAAATACCAGTTTCTGATCCACGTCGATTTCAGTCACTTTATCTTGCATACGTTTCAAAAGTCCGACATTTTTTCCGGTAAGATTTGGACAACCGTCCGTTGTGACACCTGTCTGTCCCATTTCAGTCCCAGCGTGTCCATGCACTCGTTTACCTCCGTGAACAGATCGCTCCCTGTCGTCGTCCCTTTCATCGACCGCATTGCTGCCAGCTCCTCCGTAATCTTGAAGTCCGGTGTTATCCCGCGGACGAATACGAGTAACTGGGCTGTGTCGCGGACATCACAGCTCTCGTCCAAAGCCAAGGAGAAAAAGTCGAAACTTGCCACTTCACGTTGCAGCTGAAGCTCCAGATTCCCCGCAAACCTTGCCCCCCCCTCTCTCCTCCTCAATAGCTACAGACAGAATTGGCACATCCTAAGGAAAGCTCATTGTGGGACTGGCTCTAGTGGCTGTAATTCTGCACCAAGGCTGAATTTCGGGAAAGAGACTTCAGATACAGTATTAGGGGACTACTAAGGTCTATATAAAAGAGACTTCAGATACAGTATTAGGGGACCACTAAGGTCTATATAAAAAAGACTTCAGATACAGTATTAGGGGACCACTAAGGTCTATATAAAAAAGACTTCAGATACAGTATTAGGGGACCACTAAGGTCTATATAAAAAATACTTCAGATACAGTATTAGGGGACTACTAAGGTCTATATAAAAGAGACTTCAGATACAGTATTAGGGGACCACTAAGGTCTATATAAAAGAGACTTCAGATACAGTATTAGGGGACCACTAAGGCCTATATAAAAAAGACTTCAGATACAGTATTAGGGGACCACTAAGGCCTATATAAAAGATACTTCAGATACAGTATTAGGGACCACTAAGGTCTATATAAAAGAGACTTCAGATACAGAATTAGGGGACCACTAAGGTCTATATAAAAGAGACTTCAGATACAGAATTAGGGGACCACTAAGGTCTATATAAAAGAGACTTCAGATACAGTATTAGGGGACCACTAAGGTCTATATAAAAGCATCCAAAAAGCAGCATGTCATAGGACCTTTTAAAGGCCCTGAAAACTAGTTTCTCAATTACTTCCATCTCCCAAATCGCAAGTAAGTCTGTTTCTCCCTGCTGATGTTTTTACACACAGAGCCAAACGTTAGCTAGCTGTCCCGGACCTCTGCCAAACCAGCTCAGCGTCAGTTAAAGGTTAACTTAAGCCCAGCATGTGGGAGTTTGAGGTGAACTCGGGGAAAGCCGTTGCCGTGGGTGCGTGGTCATTCAGGACGTTTCAGAGCAGACTGTGGGTCTAGAAGAGAGACGGTCTCCTTAGCGTTCAGATTATATGGAAATCACACTGTCCTTGCCCCCCCTCAACTCCAAAACAGAAAGACAGAGAGGAAGTTGAAACTGAAAAACACTGTCAGCGTAAAAAAAAAAAAACATAAGACAAAGAAAAAAATCTGAACATTGTCATTGAAAAACACATCAAAATGCAAACACTATAAAAACAGAATAAATATTTTTCACTGCCTGTGTTTTATTTTTCTGTGGAACTTTTTCCAGTGCCAATATAACTTTCCAATACAAGTGTTTCAATGCCAATGTTTCCCTTTTCAGTTTTCTTTTCAATGCCAAATTTTGTTTTTAATGCCAATTAAACTGTCCTGGCTCCATAATATTCCAGCATCTATCTACTCAAGTTACATAGTCACACTTTGGGGCTGCCCAGTGCAGCCACAGCTCTAATGTTAGCCGTATACAGCTCCACAGGAGGAGTTGTGGGTTTTGTGCCTTGCTCAGCGGCAACTCAACAAAAAAAACTTCCACCTAGCAACCCTCCAATCACAAGCCAGCTGCTCTCCTCCATCTAGACTCCCGTTGCTCTGGTTCCTTATCACACTTTGTTTTCTTGCTCTAGGACTCACAGGAGTTCACCCCTAGTTGCCGTTTGTTATCATTTGTATGAATTACCATTGACGCGCTCGAGTGGTGAACAGACATTGGCACGGGGACGGTGAAGACAGGGCCTTGAGTGAGGCAAATGCCCTCATCCATCATCCCAATATAGAGCCCTCAGTGGAGCGCAACCATTGTCTGCAGCAGGCAGACACCCAGGAATAGCAGATGGATGGAGGGAGAGAGAGAGGGCTGAGCTGATTTGTTTTCTGTGCTTTGTTTGTCTGCGTGTGTGTGTGTGTGTGTGTTTTTGAAGATGATTAAACCCCTACCACCTGTGGTGTTTTTCTAGTTTGAAGACCGTAATTGCAGATAATGTGTTTCAGTGCTGATCAGCGGACCGTGGAGATCCAGTATATCCGTGCTTTGGGGAACAAAAATCCTCTTTTGTACAGTACAAACTGGAGTTTTCCAAAACGCTAAAGTCAATCTATTTTTTACCTTAAGTGTCCACATAGAATTGAACCTTTTTCTTGACTTTTTTTTCTTCCCCGGACGCTGCACGTGGACCATCCACTGCTCCTAGTACTTAACGATGGGTTCAATTCACAGATTGAATTTCACTACAATGTGCTGTATGATTGTATGTGACGAATAATACAAGTTTCTTCTTTCTCTCTTCTAAGGTGGCGTACCTGAGACTGTGAGGCCGAAGGTCCAGTGCCAGGAGGTCAGTGCTCCACTCGTCAATCTTGGCTAAGGACCCTGGGACAGCTGAGAGGAACCGTTTTTATTTTTTTTTTAAAAGATAATTATTTGGGGCATTTTGGCCTTTAATTGATAGGATAGTTGTAGACAGGAAGGGAGGTGAGAGAGAGAGAGCGGGGGAAGACATGCAGCAAAGGGCCGCAGGTCGGAATCGAACCTTGGGCCGCTGCGTTAAGGACTGAGCCGTGGTACATGGGGCGCACGCTCTACCAGGTGAGCTACCAGGGTGCCCCGAGAGGAACCTTTTGTTAACATGTACTGTATGTTTGTACATGTCACTTTGACATCCGGCCCAGCTTTCCAGTATGTATGAGAATAGAGAATACTGCAGAAGGAAATGCAGCGGGCATGGAACGGCTTGTTTAGTCAAGTTGTGGTTTCTGGTTGCTTCTGTCGACATGTTTGGTAGTGTGTCATCATCTGTTGAAACAGATTTCATGTTGAAACAGGTTGTAGCCAGGCTTCTAAATGTTAACACATATCCAGTAAATGCAAAAGTGGAAGAGAATGACATCAACCTTATTTTATTTTTTTTCTGGAATAGATAGTTACATCTCGTTGTAGTTTTTTTTTCACTTTTAATCCTAATCATAGAAATAAAATGGATTTTATTTCTATGATCCTAATGTATAATTATATCAGAAAGTATCAGAGTGGTTGAAAAGCCTGTATGTGAACATTGTTTGTCTGCCCATTCCTAAGCTTTATTTTGTATTTGTATTACCATTCTCAACAAAAACAGATTAAACTGTTGTGTTTTTGAAAGTATCACCGCTTCCTTTTTTTCTACCTACTGGAGAGCACTGCTGGTTGATATGTGGGACATTGTTCTTGAGTCGGCTTTTGATGAAAACTTATTATAGAGCCACTTCAGCCCGAGGATACAGCAGTACATCCTCCACTTGAGCGTAATTACTTTTGTTTGTGTGTGTGTGTGTGTGGTGTGGGGGGGGGGGGCTGGTCAAGTAGCTCTTACAGTATGTCAAAGTACTTTTTAGATTCAGACCACTAATGTAGTGGTCTGCAGGGTAAATCCAGACAGCTAGCTAGACTATCTGTCCAATCTGAGTTTTCTGTTGCACAACTAAAACAACTTTTGTGATTGGTTTAAAGAAATGCCAATAAACCAGAGCACGTTTTTCTCCAATCCCGGAATGCTGTGTGGACTAGCCAGACCCTCCTCCGCAGCGCTGTGGAGAAAGGTCTGGCAATGCGAGACTTGTGATCCACAGACTTTTTCTGTTGCGCCATCATGAAGTGGAAATGTTTAGTTCTGATTGAAATGGCTCCATAACTATCAGATGGATTTGCCATGGAATTTGCAACACACTCCTGGTCCTCAGAGGTTGAATTCTATTCATTTAGATGATCCCCTGCCTTTTTATCTAGTGTCACCATTAGGTCAAAGTTTTCACTTATCCAGGGACATTTCTTAATATCAACCAGGTGCATTGGCACAACATTTTGTACAAACATTCATGGTTCCCAGATGATTTATCCTACTGAATTGTTCCTCTAGCGCCACTATGTCTCGACAACTATATTACTATGACATTTTGTACACACATTCATGTTCCTCTAAAGATGGATTTTAATAACTTATTTTTCTTTAGTTTATGACCAAATACCTGCAAAACGAATGCCATTCCCATCAGCATCAGCTGTACTTTGTGCTCAGTGTTGATTAGCAAATGCTAGCATACCAACATGCTAAACTAAGATGGTGACATTGTCAGTTAGCTTAAAGCCCCGCTGTACAGTAGCCTACAGCCTGGGAGCCGCTAGCATGGCTGTAGACTCTTAGTTTTGTTTCTTTGTAAGATAGATGTTTTAATCATGTAATATTTTTTTTGAAATACATTTCTGAATTTATTTGATGATGTGTGGATCAGTGTCATTTGAAAGCTCAAGATTGGACCATTTTGACTGTGTTAACCAGCTAAACTGCCTGCAGAGCTCAGTCAGTTGAGTAAAGCAAAAATGATCCATTACTGCTGGAGCTTACCATTCCCACAGCTCTGCTTCATGGCTTGTGAACACGACATCCAGTCTCCGTAGGTCATCTCTGACCAGCAATGCAGCATAATATGTACCTGAATGTCTATTTTTTACAAGCTCTTAGTAGAAACGGGGGGACTATTTTTTTTCCTTCTCCTGACTGCATGCCTGGATCTGCTGAATGCTGATGTGGCAAGTGACAATTACTTTTAAAAATACAAAGAAGTATTGTGCCCACTGAGGCGGCAAAGCGGAGAGTGAATTGGCTAATTAAATACATCCAACGCTGAACCGTCCTGGGGTTCTGATTTCCTTTCTGCCCTGTCTCCACAAGTGCAAATGAAGTAGGCTCTAAATAACCCATTTATTTCAAGCCCGCTGAGCAGAAGGAGCTCCTGTTTTAAACACACCGACAGACACAGTCACCCAGGAGCCTTGAGGAGTTGCAGGCACTCTTTGTCTTTCTACCCTTGATGGACAATGGAAGTGTCAAATTAAAAGTTTTTTGGCCATTACACTGCTTTCTGTTGACACTGTGCAGCTCATTAGCCTTTTCAGACAGTTGTCTCATGAAAAATCGGAACAAAGGTCTTCTCCATATTCAGCCTCAGTAATTACTTGTCCTTGGTTGAAGGACAGTTTTTGCTTGCTCTCTTCTTATACACGTGTGCAGTAGATGTAAGGAAAAAAGGGAAATGATATCCAACTGCCGTACTTAGGCACAGAGGTGCTTTGAGCTAAACTGTAGAGTATGGTAACTATGCTCACAATGACAATGCTAACATGCTGGTAATGTTAACCATGTTCAACATCTCAGAGAGATGAGAGAGTTTAGCGTGTTTGCGTGTATAGCTGAGGCTGATAAGTAGTGCATCGGTTTTGCAGGTATTTGGTCATAAAATAAAATACAAATGTTAACCTGATGATGTTCCTAGAGGAAAAGGTTTCACCAAAGCTGAGCCAATTCATTCTGAGGGGCACATACATGTCTATAAGCTTCATGGCAATTCCTACAATAGTGTTTACTCAAAACCACAAATGTCTACCTCATGGTGGCGTTTGAGGAAAAATCAGGGGATCACCAAAACCATTAAGGCCCCTGTTTACACGAATACGCTCGCGGGTGAAAATGACAAAAATATTTTATCAGATGTGCCTTGTGTCGTTTAGAAGACGACGGCATTTTTGAGGCTTAAAAATGCAAAAAAGTGAAACCACCCTCCTGAGTGGAAATCTTAAAAACGCTCCACTGTCGCGTTCCCGTCTAAAGGGTAAAAATGTGTGTGTGCCTGTGCGCCGCGTGTGTGTCTGTGTGTGCATTGTTTGGAGCAATAACTCCTCCTCCTCGTCTGTCCAGACAGAATTGTCAGCTTTTGTTGTTCGCTTCGCGCTACTAGGGAGAGGAGAGGGAGAGAGGAGAGGGAGAGAAGTAGAAGGAAGGTTCTAAGCAGGCGCGCGGACTTGGTGGATCGCATTTCACACACTTTTGCGTCACCATATGCACGCAGATTCCCCCCCCCCCCATAACGCTTGTCTAAACGCGGAATAAAAAGTGAGAATGCAATGCCACTTTTGCGTTTTCTCTTCAGATCGTTTCCGTCTAACATAGCCTCAGATTCATCATCTAGCGGTAACCAAAGTCGAAATTTGGCAGGTAGCATCTCCAGATGGGCCGGACAAAAAGTTAATAAAAAGAATTTTGATAGGATAAAAATTTCAAATATTATGTAATATTACACACAAATTTGTGTAGCTAACTATGAAAACACCAACTTTGCCATATCTCGGCCAAAATAAATGCCATCAACGCCAAACTTTAGATTCTTGTTTACCATGACCCTCTGAAGGTCAACCACGCGTTTTACAAAAATTGGCCACTAGGGGGCGCTACAAGTACAAAAAGTTTATATCTCAAGAACCCCTCATCCGATTTTTACAAAATATGTTGGGTACCATCTAGGGCCACTCCTGAGGTCAACCCTAGAGTGGGGTACTGAGGGGTCAAAGTGGGCGTGGCCTGTGGGACCCACGTCTACATTTACTACTTACGCTAACGTGAACAACTTTAAATTTACAGGGTAGATATACAATGGGTCATGGACCACACCTACCAAAAATTACACATGTGGACCACTAGGTGGCGCTATGTTTTTTTGCCTTTAACTCCCACATTACACATCGCACATTAAAAATCCTTACATTTACGTGTTCCTTGAATCAAGCTGAATAGGCCACGCCCATTTCTGCTTAAATTTCTTTCCGCAATATCGCGCAATGTGCAAAACCAACTTTTTCGAACTCGTCCTAGGCTGTGCAACGGATCAGCACGAAACCTGGTACGTAGCATCTCAAGATGGACGTGACCAAAAGTTACTCAAGGAATTGTGCTACGTTAAAGTATGCGCATTTGACGACCAAACAAATTTTCCTAGCTAGCTACCACACACGTATAATATCATATCTCGACCAAATTAATTGTTATCAGCAAGGAACTTGAGATCATTGTTCAACATCCCACTACAATGCTCTTTACCAAATTTGGCAAAGATCGGCCTTTAGGGGGCGCTATAAGCAACGTTTATTTGTTTTGGCCAATAACTCAATGCATTTAAATGGGAAATTTGCAATTGCAATATCTCTGCCACAGTAAATGCAATCAACACGAAACTTGTGGTGCTCGTTCTACAACCTTCACAGTGGACAAATGCAACTCTTTTCTATCACTTTTTCAATCCAAAATCAACACCATTCATAGGTGCCGATACCGTGCAATTAAACATTGCAGTTGGTGCTAAGTGGAGTGTCTGTCATAGTGTGATTGGTTATGTTGGTGTCATTGATTCTTAATTTCCCATGAAGCACCCACGGAGGAAAACATAAACCGGCGCCTATGACGCCATTTGCAACAACTTGACCACCTCCCCTGCTCCTTCAACCACCACACCTGCCTCCCCCCTCCACCCTCTCGGTCACTCTCTCATTTCTCTCTGCTTTCCTTTGCGGTCAGGGGGGTTAAGAAGTTTGTTTATTGTAGAGCATTCTTAAAGGTGGTCTGTAAATGCATGGAAGTGAACTGTTGACCGCTACGTTTGCAACGGCGACGTACCGCAGACCTCGAGGCTCGCGCCTCTCGATATTTACCGACGTTTGCCTCCCCACCTCCCGGCTTCGGGTTCCGCTTTCGTGCGCTCTCTGGGGCGCCGGGGGCGACTGGCGTGGGTGGCTTGGGCCCCGTCATAACTGCTTGCAGTTCTAGTTGAAATAGTTGTTTCACCAAAAAACATCTTTGGATCCAACATTACCAAATTTCATGGCAACAGTTGAGATATTTCAATCAGGAACTAAATGGTAGACCCACTAACATTGCCATCCCTGGAACGTTTGTATTCTCTAGTACGTAGACTGGTATTAAACAGTGCAACGCCTTACCCAGAACTCCCCGCTTCCTCTATAACTTCTCTCCTATTGGAGATTAATGTCCATTAAAACCACATGTGACATCACGCATATGGAGTGATCAAGTCTACGGGCGCCACAGTATGCATTTCAAATTGGATTTTCCAGGCCTTTGCCTTTGCTAATGTGTTTGATATTATTTTCAGATTAAGCGAGACAGCGATGTGTGAGATTACAACGTGGCCACTGTAGAAAGAAAGAGATCCTTTAGGGAGAGGTCAAGCCATAAAGCTTGTCTCATCTCAGAGAGGAAATGAGGCATTAGATTGAGTTCCTGTTTTAGTCACCCAATCCTAATGGGTCATCTATCCTGAGAGTCTTGGAGTCGTTCTGCGAAACAGGGATCACAGAATCTTTGCTCTTTTCTTCTTTTCCCCGAGTCACTAAGGTGAAAAGTAAAGATACATGATATATCTATTAAAGTCAACTTTGTTATATCCATAGTTTTCTTAGGGTTGCACAGGTATTATGGTCTCTTTCTGGATTTGAGAATACTGCACTATGGCCCCACCATGCTCTCTGGATCATCCAATTTGTCCGTTTAATGTACCCATTTAATTTGTTGCTTTTGCCAAATACCTCCAAAAAAGGGTTTAATGGGACTACGGAATGAAAGAATATTACTTTCTAAGTTGTCCCTGTGCTACTTTCCATTGTAAAACTGTATGTACATATCATTGTTGTCAGATATGAAGTGCCATGCAAAGAAAATGCATCCTTTAGTTAAAAGCATCTTTGTTGGACCCTTTGTTCCACGCTAAATTTTCTCAACAAATATTGGATGGATGGACGTGAAATTTTGTACAGACATTCAAGATCCCTAAAGGATGAATTCTAATGTCTTTGGTGATATCATGCAATTTTCTTCTGCTTCCACCATGAGGTTGACATTCTTGGTTTTTAGTAAAATTTCTTAAAATGTCTGGATGGATTGACACAAAAGTTTGTACCGATATTTATGGTTCTGATAAATGTCTCCCATGTTCTCCCACTTAAAAAGATGAGAGAGGCCTGTCATTTTCATCATAGGTACACTTCAACTATGAGAGACAAAATGAGAAAAAAAAAATACAGAAAATCACATTGTAGGATTTTTTATGAATTTATTTGCAAATTCCTCGGGAAAATAAATATTTGGTCACCTACAAACAAGATTTCTGGCTCTCACAGACCTGTAACTTTTCTTTAAGAGGCTCCTCTGTCCTCCACTTGTTACCTGTATTAATGGCACCTGTTTGAACTTGTTATCAGTAGACCTGCACCAGGCTGGGAAGACTGAATCTGCAATAGGTAAGCAGCCTGGTGTGAAGAAATCAACTGTGGGAGAAATTATAAGAAAATGGAATACAAGACATACAAGACCACTAATAATCTCCCTCGATCCGGGGCTTAACGCAAGATCTCACCCCGTGGGGTCAAAATGATCACAAGAACGGTGAGCAAAAATCCCAAAACCACACGGGGGGACCTAGTGAATGACCTGCAGAGAGCTGGGACCAAAGTAACAAAGGCTACCATCAGTAACACACTACGCCACCAGGGACTCAAATCCTGCAGTGCCAGACGTGTCCCCCTGCTTAAGCCAGTACATGTCCAGGCCCGTCTGGAGTTTGCTAGAGAGCATTTGGATGATCCAGAAGAGGATTGGGAGAATGTCATATGGTCAGATGAAACCAAAACAGAACTTTTTGGTAAAAACTCAACTCGTCGTGTTTGGAGGGGAAAGAATGCTGAGTTGCATCCAAAGAACACCATACCTACTGTGAAGCATGGGGGTAGAAACATCATGCTTTGGGGCTGTTTTTCTGCAAAGGGACCAGGACGACAGATCTGTGTAAAGGAAAAAATGAATGGGGCCATGTATCGTGAGATTTTGAGTGAAAACCTCCTTCCATCAGCAAGGGCATTGAAGATGAAACGTGGCTGGGTCTTTCAGCATGACAATGATCCCAAACACACCGCCCGGGCAATGAAGGAGTGGCTTCGTAAGAAGCATTTCAAGGTCCTGGAGTGGCCTAGCCAGTCTCCAGATCTCAACCCCATAGAAAATCTTTGGAGGGAGTTGAAAGTCCGTGTTGCCCAGCGACAGCCCCAAAACATCACTGCTCTAGAGGAGATCTGCATGGAGGAATGGGCCAAAATACCAGCAACAGTGTGTGAAAACCTTGTGAAGACTTACAGAAAACGTTTGACCTCTGTCATTGCCAACAAAGGGTATATAACAAAGTAGTAAATTAAAATCCTACAATGTGATTTTCTGGATTTGTTTTTTCTCATTTAGTCTCTCATAGTTGAAGTGTACCTATGATAAAAAATTACAGGCCTCTCTCATCTTTTTAAGTGGGAGAACTTGCACAATTGGTGGCTGACTAAATACTTTTTTGCCCCACTGTATCCCACTGCAGAGATGAGTTATCCATTGCTACGACTGATTTCAGTCAATTGGAGAGGCTGTTTATGAAATCAGTGTAGATAAATAGGATTTTTACTTTCAAGGACAAACCAAAACCGTCTGTCTCATGTCATGTTACGCCCTCGTTATGTTGGTAGGTGGCAGTAAATAGCTGTTAAGTCACTTGGGATCGGACTTAGTGGGTAACGTTTCGCGTGCGGGTACAGAAAGGACCACCTCAAAGATGCGTGATTGTTGACTTTAAGTTATCTTAAAGGCCCGGACACACAAAGCCGATAATCGGCCGTTGGACAGTCTGGCGAGGTCGGTAACTCGAGTCTGTTTGGTGTGTTCCGTGCCGTCGTCCCTCCGAGGGGCCGTCGTCCTTCATTTTGGTCGATTTGACATGTATAATCGGCGGCGCGGGCACTGCCGGCAGTCAGACTCAAATGACCCATCTGATTGGTAGAGTGCTCTCCCGGAAACGGGGAGCGGGATGAGCGTTACTAGAGTCTCTTAAAATCTGACGAAAATCTTTTAAACTTACCTTTGTCGATCTGAAATGAAGACAGATTCAGTAACTGCCTGGCCTATTTCTCGCTTAAAATGTTTTCAATTTGTACAATATGAGATACACTTTGGTGTGTTCCGAGGCACTTTTTTGACCAACTTGGGTAGACTGATCAGTCCAACTGCCTTTTCTGCCGATGTTTGGCCGTCGGCTCTGTTGTTCCAGGCCTTAAGTCGTACTGTCTTCCTTTCTTTTAGCTTCCCCCAATTGCCCCATAACTTTAACAACCACCCCACCTCCTACACCCATATATCATCCTGTCTCTCCCTCTGCAACTCCCCCATCTTGCCATGGGGCATATCAGTTTGGCCTTCAGGGGCTCATTAGTTTGTCCATTGGTCCCAACCAGCCTCAGCAGCAACCTTAGAGCAAACCCATGCCGAGCCTTCCAGCAGGCGCGGACCACAGAGTCAACCTGCTCCTGGGGAAGAATGACAGCTGCCTCAGCAAGCACAAAGCCAAAAAAAACAACTCAAAACAGATATCCATAAAGCACACTGGGAACTTAGAATGTTTGTGACAACTCAGTGACAGACAGAAAACTGCTTATGAGTGGCTGATGCAATGTGAGAATACAGTATGTGAGAATGAAACTTGTCAAATGGATCAGCAATATTTCTGTTGTTTGGGTTGCAGAATACACATCAGCTTTTGATTTTCAAACGTGATGCAAAAGCTCATTCCTAAAATTGGAAAGAAAGCGTGGTGGTAGTTGGGCAGACAGACACGGACTGAGTTGAAAGCTCTGGTCTGACAGGCAGGAGACATTTTGAGCTGACAGCTGACAGAGAAGATGGAAGCCCTGCTGGAAGTGCGGTGTGAGAAAGCTGTTTCTGCCGCTGCTGCAGCTTGATATCTCCTCCAGCCCCAGGGAAGATGAATCGGCTGCTGCTTCTGAGTCTGGAGACGCACGCGGGAGCTTTTGCATCACTGTCGGGGGGCAAAATGCTTATCAGCGGTTATTGCCATGTATTATAGAAAAATAAGCAGTTACGTTTCCTGTTGCTGCTAATCCGCACTCCTGGGGGAGATGCATAGTGTGTGGTTTGGAGTCAAGAACACGTTGATTCAAAATGAACAAAATTATTTTTACAGGTAAGATCTGGGCATTTAGATTCAGATTTTGCTTTTACATGTGTGTTTTGTGTTTTTTTAGTTATTTAATGAGCATTGTTGGAGGTGCCTGAGGCCTAAGATTTCCATTGCCTCGCCTACTTCTTTATTGTTGTGCAAATGACAACTAAAACCTTGAACGATAGAACCAAACACGAATGAAAAAAATTAAATATGGCTTTTTATGAGGTAGCCAGTGGCTTTTGACATAATGCTATAGACCACATCTGGTGCATTGCAGACTTTTGTTCCAAAATTGACAAGCTAACAAGCAAAGATAGATCATTCAGCTGTGTCCCATGAATGAGATGACAGCTATATGGACTGCTGTACTGCTGCTGCTTCGAGGAGGATCTAAATGAGAGATGGATAGAACTGGGAACAGGAAGGCACGGAGAGAGGGACGGATGTTAACGGCAGGACAATCTGTCGGCACTCACGGCTAAGACGAATGATCCAATCTCCACAGACTCATTCTCAGTCTCCTCTGCATGCCTCATGGGGGCACCCACTGCAGCTGTGGTGTGGCTATTGCCGCTTTGGACCTTTGAATGAAGAGCAAAGTACATAAACGGGAATTGAGCTTTTCTTGTGGTAATATCAGGCAACAGATAAGCTGTAGGCTACTGCCATTGTAGCAGTAGAGGTTACGTAGATCTTGACAAAGGTACATTGTCAGAAATCTCTGGCCAGTTGTTCAAAATTAGGTTACAACTACAATGACCTTAGTACTGGGTTTGAAACATAGGCGGTGCTAGGCTATTTTTAGGGGTGAATAACCCCTGAAAAATAAAGTCCTTATCATTGTGATTTTGTGAAATCGTTTAGTGCTCAAACGTTATTACTTTTGCAAACCTGAGTTTGGCGATGGAATAGAATAAATGACGACAGGCTCAGCTCAGTTGTAGCCTAAAGTCAACAGCCTGTCTGATTCCCTGAACGAGGGCGCCTCAGCCTACTGTTCAGTCTGCGCAGATAACTTTGGGGAAGGTCGTCAGAGTGTGGCTACTTTCAACCACTGAAAATGTATGGCTAATGGAGTGAAAACTAAATCTATTCGAATGAACACGTTAAGTAGGCTATCCATCCATCCATCCATCTTCATCCGCTTATCCGGGGTCGGGTCGCGGGGGTAGCAGCTCCAGCAGGGGACCCCAAACTTCCCTTTCCCGGGCCACATTAACCAGCTCCAACTGGGGGATCCCGAGGTGTTCCCAGGCCAGGTTAGAGATATAATCCCTCCACCTAGTCCTGGGTCTTCCCCGAGGCCTCCTCCCAGCTGGACGTGCCTGGAACACCTCCCTAGGGAGGCGCCCAGGGGGCATCCTTACCAGATGCCCGAACCACCTCAACTGGCTCCTTTCGACGCAAAGGAGCAGCGGCTCTACTCCGAGCTCCTCACGGATGACTGAGCTTCTCACCCTATCTCTAAGGGAGACGCCAGCTACCCTCCTGAGGAAACCCATTTCGGCCGCTTGTACCCTGGATCTTGTTCTTTCGGTCATGACCCAGCCTTAATGACCATAGGTGAGGGTAGGAACAAAAACTGACCGGTAGATTGAGAGCTTTGCCTTCTGGCTCAGCTCTCTTTTCCTCACAACGGTGCGATAAATTGAATGTAATACCGCACCTGCTGTGCCGATTCTCCGACCAATCTCCCGCTCCATTGTCCCCTCACTCGCGAACAAGACCCCAAGGTACTTGAACTCCTTCACTTGGGGTAAGGACTCATTCCCTACCTGGAGAAGGCACTCCATCGGTTTCCTGCTGAGAACCATGGCCTCCGATTTAGAGGTGCTAATCCTCATCCCAGCCGCTTCACACTCGGCTGCGAACCGATCCAGTGAGTGCTGAAGGTCACAAGCCGATGATGCCATCAGGACCACATCATCTGCAAAAAGCAGCGATGAGATCCCCAGCCCACCGAACTGCAACCCCTCTCCACCCCGACTACGCCTCAATATCCTGTCCATAAAACGTTAAGTAGGCTAGAGGTGTAATATTTGTGGAACCAATCTGTGATTCCCTGATCACAATGATGGCAATTATATTATATCTGAATTAGCCTAGCTTATTCACCACGGAGTCCAATTTTGTTGTGCAACGTCAGACAAAATTGCTAACTGTAGGCAAATGTAGCTTAGGAGTAGGCTACAACGAGTTTTTAAAGCATGCTATTAATAGCCTGCCGTAACGGCTTGAAATACGCTAAAAATAGCATAGCACCGCTGCTGCAGTTACCTCCCTACCAGACACTTTCTGATTTTTAACTGTCAATGCCAATGAAAAATACAGGGTTCATACGTTTTGAAAAAACCTGGAAATTTTAAACCTTATGGAATTTGAAAAATGCAAATTCCAGGCCTGGAAAGGTTTTGGAAACATAAAAAGAACCAGAAAGTTTTGGAAAAGTCATGGAATTTTTTTTAACACAGCATAATAATATGTGATTAATAAATGTTTTTCACGTCGTCTTGACCTCAACGTTCTATACGGGGCGCGATATTACCAATCCCACTATGAACCACATACATTGTCATTCATTTTATTGTTAAACCTCTGAGGGTAAACTTTAACACAGATTTTTATTCTTATTGTATAATGTCGACTGACATTTTCAGGAATACATAGTCATGGAAATTTGCCGAAAAGTATTGGTTAAAATGCGTATGAACCCTGAAAATATATAATTCGACCTGACGGATCATCAGACTCATTCATATCAGAACTGAAACACTGGAACAACAAACCCTGACTCACAGTCTGTTTCCCCATAGATGGATATACGTTTCTTTTTTTAAAGAAAACAGCCAGGTTCAGGTGAGAAAGTATAAGATAAGCCTTTAACATTATCCCACTGCACTGAACAGCAACCCCATATTCACATATGTTATAAATAGGTCAATGTGTAACCTTTGGTAGCCTACACATACATTCTCTGTTGATTAGTTGATTACATTTGCCTTCTGGTTGACAGCACAGAGGAGTGAGGAGAATAGAGAGGGAGAAGGGCAGAGAGAGCAAGATGAACAAGGTGAGAAAATGGCTAGGTAGCCTATAAGACATCTATATATAGTAGGACTACTGTGTTTTGTTTTCTGTTTTATTTGAAGATTATTTCCTAGTTGATTACAAAATGTTTTGTATGTGATTGTCAGTGATATGACGGAGGGAGGGGGATAGAGAGAGAGAGCAGGATGGAGAGAGAGTGGACAGAGAGAGGGACCTGGAAGAACCAGGTGAGAAAGTGGACATATATTGTACGGGCAAAAACACTTAAAATATTCCATTCACATCAATTTACATATGCATTTCATGGAGGACTAGGCTCTTAAGAAAAAGAGATGTTGTATTTTCTCCATCTGGTTCGGAGGCATTATTAGATTAGATTATTCATCATTTAGATGTATAACCATATCAGTTTCTATCAATGATGTAAATGAAAAAGTTGAAAATTAACAGCAGAAAAAAAACATGAATAATCCTGTCTAAAAATATGTGAGGGCTTATTTTACCAGTTCAAGGTACTGTATGTGCAGGGGCGTAGCTCAAAATTCTGGGCCCTGTAGAAAGGCATTTTCTATGGGCCCCTCCCTGCATCCACAGCTATTAATCCTAGCATCTTTTTGGGCCCTCCTCACATGAGGGCCCTGGGTACTCAGTCCCCATTTCCCCCCCAGTCCGACGCCCCTGGGTATGTGTGCTGCAATAATCATGCTTTGTAGTTGCCATCTTTTTTTTTCACAGCAGATGCCTTGAATCTGTTGATAGTTTGTTGTAATTGCATGTGTCAATCTGTCTATTTCTTTCCCCAAAACTCATCAGAAGTCATGATTTAAGGGTTTACGGGGGCATGCCCCTGAACTCCCCCTAGCTTAACTGCTATCAACTTTTCATTAGGGGCTGAGCCCCCCCAAAGGTCAGATCCTAGAATCGCTCCTGGTTTGAAATGCCGAGATCAGAACAAGACTATAAGTGCTTTCAGGCAGAAACTGAAATGAATTTTTAGTGTCTGTGTTAATTCGCCCGAAACAGACGTTAGCTGTAAGCTAGCTAGAAACAGATGCACCGACCATGTGTATGGGAGTGTGCTTGTTCTTATGCATGTGTTCAGCTCAGCCTCAGACCTGACCAAAAACTCCTGCTTGTTCTGTAATCTTACTCCAGTCTCTGTCCTCCAGAATAAGACTAAAATCTTTTGCACAAGTTGAAACATTTTCTAATGTTTATTGTTTCTAATTTAGCATGCTGACATTTTCCAATTAACAACAATAAACCATTCTATAGTTTCTGAGATATTTTAGTCTGGTTCAACATGCCAACACTGCCATCCCCAGAGCCATGCTATCTGTGACAATACATAGCCAATTTGTTTCCCCAAATGTAAAAAAAAATATATATATATAAAAACAATTAGAGGCTCCATCTTTTCAGCATTTTTAGATTACAAGAAAAAACTGTAGCCAGGGAGAGAAAAGCAACTAGGGCACAAAATAACTCAGTACATTTCTCTCCTGTCCTCCCCTTCGCTTCTCCAGGACTTTCAGCTGATTGCAGCCCCCAGGGTTAAAGAGTCCTTCTGTTTGTGTAGCAGAACTGACCCCTAGAACCCTAAAGCAACCAGAGCTCGAATCTCCTATGGCGCCATTTTGATGCTACAAAGCGATCACCTCCCGTTAGCATTCCATTGACTGCCATTCATTTTGACGTCACTTTGACAGCGAATAACTTTACATCTGAAGCGTTTAAAGACTCTATTTGTCCATTGTTCATTTCTAAAGAAACATGACAATGTATAAAAGGCTCCATTACCTTGTATCTCACGTTATGGCTCCGTAGCAGACGTTTTTGTAAAAATAGGCCAACGATTGTGTCATAACCACGTGACTTACTGTCGCATAGTAGAGGAATTACTGTATAGTACAGGAGAAGCTCGCAGGCAGTTTGAACTTACATTAGCTGTTTAAGTTTAATTACTAATGTTAACTAGCATTTTAGTTAGCAATAATTAGCCTGTGTCCATGTTATCTCCTTACATATACCTACGCTCTCCGTCTCTGCAAGATTGGGAATGATTGAGATTTCTCTTGGCACAGCTACCAGAAGACTTCCAACTTTCAGACACGTTGCTCACGTCACATTTACGTCGTCTCTCTCAGTTGGAGGCTGCGCAGTAACGCTCAGCGCTCACCGGAAAAGTGCTTCTAAAGGCCTTCACTGGTCTCCGTCCAGAACAACGGGATCTGTTGGTCCATTCTTATATACAGTTTATGAAAGCAACACATCCTTCTACTGATAAACCCAAGAGAAGTGAAAACCTGGAACCAAAGCAAATAATGGGCAGAGACATATTCCCACTGGCCAACCAGGAATGGTTTCCACTGTCTCTGTGTGTGCATGAGTGCCAGTTTGTGTGTTACCTATTGCCTCTTGCCAAAGAGAGGCCTTTTTCTGTTCCAACACATTTCCATGAATCTATATTTAGATGGGATTCAATGTGATGAGTCCAGATTTCTGAACGGTTCCAGCACTGTGCACATTGTGAGTCTCTGAGGCATTAATGTTCTGAAGTGCGAGAGTCCCAATTTTCCTGGAGCAGCTCCTAAATTATTGTTCCCTTCGCACGCAGGTCTCCTATGGCTGCTCGTTGTATTAGACAGAAGCCTTTATTCAGGGGAGGGTTTGTCGCTGAGACAGAACAAAGCCTGCCGCTATCCCACAGAGGCGTCAGGTGGAGGGGAGGACGTTTTGACAAGTTTAGAGCATCATCTCATCTACTTTCTTGTCGAAGTGCCCCTTCTCTTTTCTGCTACAATGTCTTCTACAGCTCAGAGAGAAAAAACTACTATATTTTTTTTTCCTGTACATGCACTTTCCTTGTCTTCTTTCCATATTACTCACCTTAATTGTTCTGGGGTGGCAGGAGCATCACAATGGATATTTTAAATGAAACAGCTAGAAACCATTAGGGGTAAGTGTTTATTAATGGTTGTATACGGACATTTTAAGCCATCACAGAAGAACATTCGAGTTTCACCTCCTTTAAAGGAACACGCTGACTTATTGGGACTTTGTCTTATTCACCGTATCCCCCAGAGTTAGACAAGTCCATACATACCCTTCTCATCTCCGTGCGTGTCGTAACTCTGTCTGACGCCCCCACCGCTAGCCTAGCTTAGCACAGATCCTGGAGGTAACCGGTTCCAACTAGCCTACTGCTCCCAATAAGTGACAAAATAACGCCAACATGTTCCTATTTACATGTTGTGATTTGTATAGTCACAGCGTGTACAAATAACAAGGTCACGTGAGACACCTGACACACATGAGGCCATCTTCTAACCGTATAAAAACGGGGAACTATATTCTCAGAAAGGCGAAGCACTGCTACTTCTGCTACTTGGGCGGAGTGATTTGCTAGCAGCACCTGAAGCCCAGTGGTGAGGAGCAGAGAGTTCGCCTGGAATTCGCTCAGAGTTGGAGTAATAGAGTCAACAATTACTAGATAGTAAAAGCATAGTGACCTTGTTACTTGAACACCCTGTGTGTACAAATCACAACATGTAAATAGGAACATGTTTTATTTTGTCACTTATTGGGAGCAGTAGGCTAGTTGGAACCGGTTACCTCCAGGATCTGTGCTAAGCTAGGCTAGCGGTGGGTGCGTCAGACAGAGTTACGACACGCACGGAGATGAGAAGGGTATGTATGGACTTACCTAACTCTGGGGGATACGGTGAATAAGACATGAGCCCAATATGTCGGCATGTTCCTTTAACTAATCCCACATTTTGTGCTTGGTGCATGTCTTTGCATTAGCTCTGTGTTATTTTACCAAAAGTCTGGAAACAAGGCTGGGATATTCAGGAGTCAAAGCCTAAATATTGGACCTGCCTGTCTCTACTGCCTCTAATCTATGACAGTCAATCCTCACGATGCCTCCGGCTGCGTATCTGGCAACACGTTGTGTTGACTTTAATAGCTTCTGTAACAAAGTTAAGAAATGATTCACTTCAATTTGCTGAGAGCTTCATGTGTTGAACTGTGCTGTACTGTACGTGGAGAATGAATCATGGCCACGATATGAAGCTTTAATGTAATTTTTGCAGTGGAAAGAGGGAGATGGAGACAGGCAGTTTTTTTTTTTTTTTTTTTTCTTTTCGCTTTAATTGCAGTGCACATTATTATGTGCAGGAGTTAGCGAGGGACGTTTCCACCACTGATGTCTTTGTAATTGCAATACACAAGTTTTAAATGTCACTCTTTGCAGTACCATACTGTGGCTTCCGTACATGTAAAATGATCATTAGAACACATTGACTAAAAGTGCCATAGACAGGAAGTGGGAGAAATGTGTTTCCCCACCTACAAACACTTATATGAAATAGAATATAGGCAAACATTTAATATGGAAATAGTGAAGTAAACGTTTTATTTTCCTATGACTCTGATGACCAGGATTTATACAAACATCCACTATAGTCTCTTTCCGACCAAGTAGTTACATGAACATAGTTATAGGAACAGTCCACTTCTAAACAGTTCTACTAACTACTCTCCCCCAAAACGGGTTTTTCCATTTGCATTCACACTGGCCAAGTGGCCATAGGAACTGGTAGGAGGGGCAAGGGAGTGATGCAAGCACGGCAACGGTCTTTATAGCGTCGTCACTTGACTTTAGCGCCACATACAAACACAACAGTTTGTCTTATGAGTTAGCATGTGCAACAGACAGTGAAGAATATGTACTGTTTGTGTTTCAGACGTTGCTAGGTCACTAAGGGTTCCTATTTTAACGATCTGAAACACAAGTATCAAACTTTTGTGGGCGGATCTCGGCCGCCGTTGCTATTATACCAGCAGGATAAATGCCTCTTACGCCCGACGCAAATCTAAAATGGAATTTGTCATGTGGGGGGGCTCTCCCTAGGGGGGTCCGGGGCCCCCCGGGAATTAAAAAAGAAAATAAACCATTAAATGGCACTTTCTGGAGAGTTTTCTGCAAAGAAATGGAGAAATCGAGTCTTACATGATATGTGCTGAACTGCAAAGTTAAGAGCCTATACTTTGCATTGTTGTAGTATCAACATGTATTAAGGCATTTAGCATTTACATTACAGTACATTTTAAGATTTTTTTGGGGGTGGGAAACATTTTATTATTTTTTATTTAGGCATAATTAATCTGGTAGTTCCCAACCTGCGGGTTGGAAGCCCTCCCAAGGGGTCACAAGATAAATCTCAGGGGCAGATATGAATATGATCATTCCTAGAAAGTCTCCTGGAAAGAACTATGTAGTTTAGCACTAATAAGAGGGAAAATAGGAATTTCCGTAAATCAAAAGGTTCAACATCAAACAAAGTAAATAGTCATTTATGATTGGAAACTTTCTTCTTCATATATGTTTTTTCAAATTCAGTCTTTCAATACTTTCTGACTTCCCTACTGTATGTGGCTCTCAGCTCCAAGCACATTGGTTCCTACCAAAGACATGCCTCTCTAAAAGCAGCTCACAAATATAATGTTACAGTACATTTTTAAGATGAACAGTCATCCCATAATTGCCACTTGTGGCCACAGAGGCTCCTATGACCTCATCATAGACTGTATAAAAAAAAAAAAAAAGACCTGATAAACTGATCTGCGCACATTTGAAAACCATTTTTTTTTTAGTGAAAAAGTTTTACATGATTTCTTTCTTCAACATGTAATCGGCTCTTTTGGAGTTTTGAGTCACCAAACATTTCAGATGAGTAAGCGGAACTCCAGTGTAATGTGTAGCCATATAGTCTGTGAGCCGCACAGCTCTCTGTTGTTGTCTCATACCACTAAATGATGCCTCTCAGGGGCTGTCAGCATCTCAGCAGACGATGTTATTACAGCAGCCTCCTTCCTGTGATCTTCCTCCGTCTCTTCTCGTTATCCAATAGCTCCTTTATTACTCAAACAGCTCCATCATCACTGCTGAAGAGAAGAGAGCAGCAGGCCGTGAAGACTGGGCTAATGTCCCCAATGTGATTGTGTGTCGTGTTGCTTATAGGATGCATATATATGTATATATACACCTCATCAACGCTGATGGGGGAAAACACAGCTCCGTCTGAGAGAGGGCGACTAACTGGCCAGTAGGGACGGTGATGTGATTACAGTGTGTGCATGCACAGCCGATCTGTTGTCATTAACATTTTACACTCCTCTTTGTAACATCAGTGGGCCGCAGTATTATTGCCCGGGGCCTTGGCCTGCCTGCAACCCTGCCAGTCTTGTTCAGGATCACTGCTGATGAACGGAGGATGTTAGAAAACTCTGGTAATGGGCACAGCGAGGAGGAAGCGTTTCATTTTTCCACAGCAGCTGTCTGCTTGACTTTGTACACCCTCACACACACACACACACACACACTTACATCTTTATAGTCTCCTCCCGACTAATTAAAGTTGGCGTTTCCCTGATGTCCTTGAAGCTAAATTAGTTTGCAATCTGCAGTTCTTGATTTTCAAAAGGTTTCTTTATAAAGCATATTTCATAACAAACTGTTGCCCTAAGATTGAAACACCGTCATATTATTATAATACATACTGTAGCCTACACACAACACGCACCACATTTGATATATTTAGTCAGGTTATGTATTAAGGCATCAAGAGTGGATATACTTTAGTAACCTAGGAGTTTTTCAACCAAAAGATCTCATTATGTTGAGATGTCAAGAAATGTTTTCTGGATTTCAGATTATAAACTAATAACACTATAGAAGAAGGTCACAAAGAAAGTTGTCTCACGATCAGGATTAGGTCAATGATTTCCGTTATAAGTCACAAATTGTTGTGATGATGTCACTACTTGACAGTCGTGAAAGAAGTGTTCATTTCCTTCACTTACATAAAAGTGGCAACGCCATACTCAACACGTTACAAATAAAAGTCCTGGCTTCAAAATGTGACTTAAAATTAGAAAAATACTATCAGCAAAATGTATCAAAAAGTATCCAAAGTGGGGCGTCCAGTTGGCCTAGTGATTGGGAGGTATACTGTATGTATTTTGTATACTGTGTTTGTCCCCTTTCTCTCTTCCCATGTTTCCTGTCTGCATCTCTACTGTTGTTATAAAAATATGGAAAAATGCCAAAAATATGAAAGATAAATGAAAGAAGTTGTATTCAGGCAGCAACGTGGATCCTTTTAGAGTATTAAATGATTACATATATTATAGGATGATTTTTACTGATCCATTAACAGGACGTGATTCTACCTGCTTTAAAGGTGCTGTAGGTAGGATTGAGAAGATCCAGGACTCAGCCAAAGAATTTGAACATCGACAACTTCTCAGTCCCTCCCCCCTTTCTTTCGGTCTCCTAAGCCCCTCCCCCCACAATGGAGAATGAATTGAGTTAGACCCCTCCCCCCCCGGCCCTGATTGGTGCATCTGAACAGGGAGCTGTGGATTTTTGCAAATCTCACTACAGGCTGTAGGTGGAGCCAGAGGAGCCAGATTTATTTTAAATGACCTGCTTCATGTAGTTCTACTGGAACATGGGGTCAGTTTCAGCAAATATGACAGAAACTTATTTATAACCTACTCCATCTTTAAGTATTGGGTATTATCTGCCGTAGCAGTGGGCCATATTTTAAAAGCCGTTGTAATGTTTTGGATGTAAAAATCATACTTTTTAAGTGTAGTGGAGTTATAAATGAAACTGTAAATGAAAAATGGAAATACTCAAGTAAAGTACAAGTACCTCAAAACTGTACTAAATGTATTCATAAGTCAAATGTACTCATTTACTTTCCACCAATGCTACCAATAGTGCATCTATAATGTGTAGAAAGACCAAAGTGAAATTCAAAGTCTGTGGGATAAATCAGTGATCTCTACATTTAAATTGTACTTTACTCAAATACAACAAAAATACAACACAGGCAGAACTTTCGGCAATCAGATACCCGAGTCTGTCTGAATACATCATGAACTCTAGAAGTCTGAATTGCCTCATTATGTGACAATGAAACATTGAAATTGATTGACGATTATGTGAAGACAAGACCGGGAGAAAAGTTCTGGGGTTAAACACACATTAGTGACCGAGTGCGCTCATAGCTTCATAGCACGCGAATACAAAGGCCCCAAAAATGGATTTTTGAGACAGCCATGAGATCTTTATCAGATGACTGCGGATTCTAGCTGGTCACACCGCTGGGTCAAACTGAAGAAAAGAAAAAAACCTGGCTGGGATTAAGTAGAAAGGAACATTAACACAGAGCTCACCTCATTGCTTTAATCTACATATTCTTCATCAAATCAAGGAGATACATGTGGAGTAACAATGCCCCACAGACATCGTTTGATAGGATTCATTTAGAAATAAATGAATATTTGACAAATGGTGTCTCTGAGGGAAGATAGAAGAAGAAAAAAAAAGAAATTGAGAAAAAGTTAAAAGGAGGGAGAAAGTATCAAGAGATATGGCACATGTTGTCTCAAAATGCAGTGACTTCACCACAAACCTTTGTGGTTACTGAATTGACACCCATTTTGTGTTGCCCACACATGGACCCCCGAAACCACAGGGCCAGTTGTCAGATCAAGCCTTCTGCTCATGTTTATCCTCCCTCTGTTTAAGGGATTTGTGAAAGAGCGTGAGAGATTAATCCCTTGCACTTTTTTGTATACTCCAGTGAATTGCAAGAATTTGGTTTTCATCAGGAGAAAGTGGATTTTTAACTCAAAATGCCAAGTCGTGACGAACCAAAAAGAAAGGTCTTAAACCATGGTGTTTGATCCTACAAACATGTGAGCCGCTATGTAGAGTGGACATCACCTTACAAAAGCTAATTGAGTTTTAATCCCTCTCATCTCGGATTGGCTCATGTACAGAGGGGTAACTGGAGAGATCCTAATTGCCCAAAGCGTCGGCTTGTGGACGGTAATAGAGGTATCGTCAAGTACAATCTGATATCTACATATGAAGCTCATGTTACACAGCACTTTCAGAATATTGCATTTCATCTGTCGGGAGGCTGTCTGAGCCTGTACAGTATCTGAAGCCCATTTCATTATTCTCCAGAGCTGCTGCCAGGCGGCTTTACGGACATCCAGCCTCGTCTCCTTTCATACAGAGAATAGAAGTTGACAAGATGGAGAGCAAAAGGGCGCAACGACATACTTGACAACTGGGGGCCGAGATTGTAACTGGAGAAATGTGAATGTATGTATTTTCAAATTCACTGAAGCTCCCAGGAGAGAGGGCTCTAGTTGATGTCTTGGGTAATTCACACACACATATGGGAAGCTGACCAGATATAGAGCCCTGAAAGTGACAACATGTTGTAAAAGGTAATCAGACAAGTCCAAGTGTAACTGCATACATCAATAAATAATATTGTTAGATACATAATTAAAATGCTGTGTAAAAATAAATGTAAAGTGTTACACTTTTACTCTGACATCCAGGTGAAGAAATGAATAGCCTATTTATTTTTTACATTTATCATTTATTTCATTTAAATACATAGGAACATTTTCATTTTCCTCACCACATTTCTCAGTTTTTCTTTGCGTGTCCATGTCCAAGCATGTCCAGGGCAATGATCGATTGCCCTTCCAGTCACCCTTCACAGTTAACTAGCTCTTTTCATAAAACTACACCACATCATGTTATTTATACACTGCATGGCATTCTGCTGTAGCATCACTGTATAAACTCTTATAACAGTAGCTAAAACACAGTATACAGTATTAGCCTGCAAGCTAACACAAGCGAAGCTAGCTAGCTAACAATACTTCAGTTTACCGACACCTAGGGTTGCCAACTTTGTCATTATGAAATAAGGGACAAAAGGTGGCCTCCCGCAGCAGTGTGGGTATGGTTTTGTGTAAATAGACAGTGTAATTGTTTTAAGCCATTTGTCATTTGGGATTGTTCAGGTGCTGTCGGAAATTCTGCCGGATGTCCCTCATTTAGGCTGGGTGTCCCACACCTTCCTCTTCCTTTGTGTTGGCGTTGGACTATGGTTAACTGCTCCTCAGATCTCTGCAGGGTAAATCCAGACAGCTAGCTAGACTATCTGTCCAATCTGAGTTTTCTTTTGCACGACTAAAACATCTTTGCTGTGTGGACTAGCCAGACCCTCCTCCGCAGCGCAGTGGAGGAAGGTCTTGGCAATGTGAGACTATGCACTACATACTACATTTATCTTAGTCTCTCATTGCCAACCTGATAGACAGGTCCTCCACAGTGCTGTGTCAGTGTCTGTTTCAGATCGACAAAGGTCAATTTGGAAGATTTTCGTCTACTTCTACTGGATAGTCGCGTCGCGTTCAACAGATTAATTTGCATAAAGATGGGCGCAGCATTTTTTTTAAATGCAGCGCCGCCTTACCGGGATGCTTTGGGGGCGCCTTAAAGTTGCTTGACGTCACCCATAGGAATAAAGTGGAGCACGGCACGACAGAAGCGTCACACGGCCAAATGGATCTGCACTGTAAGCCCCGGAAGTGCCCCTGCAAAATACACAGCAAAATAGATAGCAAAATAGATAGCAAAATACACAGCAAAGATAGCGGAAGGGGAGGAGAATGGCTGATATCCGGCGCTGGATGTTGGGCTTTATACCCGCACTGTATATCCGGTGAGACAGACTAACATGTTGTCAGTTGGGGGCCCCATAACAGGGTGGGGGTATGTTGTTTCAATAGCATTCCTTCTGAAGCTTCTCCTTGGATGGAATAATCCCTAACCCTAACATAATAATGAAGAGAAGAGGAATTTCAACATAAATGTACAAGACCAGAGAGGTGCATGTTTTCCTATCTGACTGCCTTGTGTAAAGAGCTGTGAAAAATAATGTCAGGCAACATAACAAATTCATATTTCATCTGGCTACAACACTTGTAGCCAGATGATTTGAATCAGTGTCCATTTTAACATCTCTTGCGCCAACAACATAAATGGCAGGAACACAGCTTCTATAATATGTGTTGACCATGTTACACAATTCCTTTAAGGCCTGCTGAACATTCTAATTTGGTGGGGGAGAAAACAAAATGTTTTAAGGGATTTTAAGGGACAGTATTAAAGGATTTTTGCACCACATGACCTTGTAAATGCATTGCAGGATGGCGTGATGGAGCTCCTGGCTGTCTCGGCTCCCGGTGCCCGGTGAGGCCATTACTCACTGTGACACCCTCCGCTGATCTACATCCTATCACCGAGCGTTTAATGTTGTTCCCTGCTGACCGTATGGCCTTGCAAAACAACCACCAACAGGACTAACAGGCTGTCTTGTATAAAGTACTTGAAAGCAATACTTGAGAAAAAGTACAAGTATCTTACCAGAAAATGACTTTGGTGGAATATTACTTGAATAAAAGTCTTAAAGTATCTGATATTTACTGTACTGAAGTATCCTATGGTGGGGGTTTTTTTGCCGCTTGGCGAATGGAGTGTGCAGTATCTTGGCAATTTAGGAGCGATGATTCGCTAAACCTGCTTTTTTCCATTGTAACAAATTTCTTCTGATTTTATTTTGTAGTAACGAGTAACTAAGATGCTTATAGAGGGGAAGTGTAGTGGAGTAAAAGTATACAATTTATTTAGGAAATGTAGTGGAGTAAAAGTAAAAGTATCCGGAAATATAAATAACGAAGTAAGGTACAGATACGTGAAAATTCTACTTAAATACGGTAGTGAAGTATTTGTACTTTGTTACATTACAACACTGCTAACAGACTGCATTAAATGCATCATCATGAGTGTTAAAGTGCTTCCCTCAGCAAATCCCTCACACTGCTGTACATCTTTGGGAAAACTTTTTTGTTTTGTTTTTGCTTTGCAACTTTGTTTGACATGCTGGTTGATTAGTTATTGATCATGTCCGCTGAAGTACTTTGAGAGAAATAAAAGCACACGCTATGCAAACAAACTCTATTTATATTTTCCCCTCCTGAGGTGTGAAGTGCTCTGAACTCATTGTGACAAACAATACTGGGTGGCAGTATAGTCTTCAATGATTCTGTACACTTCACACTACAAAATTGGAAAGAAAGTGCACACTAAAGAACAGAAAGAAGAGGATTTTCTGTACAGGCCTGAGGCTACTGTATTCTCCTACAGTTATACTTTTTGATTCAGTGCCATCTCTCTCTCTGAGGTACAGTTCTACACACCTCAGATTATATAAGAACCATTCTAGCTCAGATGGCAAAAACATCTGTCTCACACGTTCACGGTTTATAACCTTAAAGGCATACTATGCAGTTTCCGGTTTTTTTGTCAAACAGCTACCCCTAGAGTCGCTGTGGAGTAATTGTATTTAACGTTACTGCCGTAAATACCACTCACGCAGAGCTGTCTCTGCACTCACGGCCTGATCCCCTCCCCCCTGTAGGACTGGTCTTATTATCAACAATGGATGAATCAACAACTTTGTAAATTAGATTAGATTAGATTCAACTTTATTGTCATTGTGCAGAGTCCAAGTACAAAGACAACGAAATGCAGTTTGCGTCTAACCAGAAGTGCAAAAAAAGCAGAAAAGTGCAATGTGATACAAAGGTGGTGGTAAAAACTGACATACAACAAGCAAGCGCAACAACGTACAACATAGAACGCAAGCAAGTTTACTTGACATGTTGATAAAATGTCGGGAGTACAGTCTTCAAGTTGGCCTTATTAAAGTCTCCTGCGATTATGTGAACGTCGGGGTGGGCCCGCTGCAATCACTACTGTTAGCTTTCTCGGTAGAAAAAAAAGGCCGGCATCTTACAGACATGTACTCAAGGTCAGGGGAATAGTGTTTATGTATAATTGTCCCATTATTACACCAGTTCTCATGCACGTACATACAGAGCCCCCCTCCTCTTCTCTTACCAGAGTCCTCAGTCCTGTCCCAGCGGAGCAGAGTGCGGCCTGCTAGCTGCATGCTAGCATTGGGTATCCCCGGGTGAAGCCAGGTTTCAGTGATAATCAAAACACAGCAGTCACGAACATAGCGATTTCCAGCGAGTTGTAATTCCAAGTCGTCCGTTTTATGCACCAGGGATCTGGCATTGGAGAGATACAGGCTCGGCAGAGGTGGCTTGTGTGCTATGCTAGCTTTAGCATAACAACGGACCTGCGGCCCCGTTATTCCTCTCCCTCCTCCGTCTGCGCTGCCTCCTAGACCCGACAACAATCCACGAAGAGCCCGGCAGTCTCGCTATGTCGTCTGGGATGTTGTGCGTATAATGAAAGACACTCGAAATAGATATCTGGTGCTGGTCACCGATGTCCAAAAGGCTCTGGCGGGTGTAGCAGATGTTCGCAGAACCGACAGTCGTAAAGCAATTTGTGATTCTCACGAGATTTAGCGGGGCGCCACCTGCCAAACTTGCATTGCTGGTTTTCTCAGAGGCGCCCCTCCCCTGATTTGCTATCGGGATGATTCACCCTACTACGAGTTTGTTCACCATTGAAATGACTTTGAAGCTGTTATATTAAGGTACAAATCTTGCATAGTATGCCTTTAAAGCAACACTAGAGAACTTTTCCCGCTTCGGTCCCCCTACAGGTTGGAAGCGGAATTGTCCATTACATTACATTATGCAAGTTTGCCAGATCGGGTAGCGCGAGCTGTAGTTCCAATGAGACAACCTGTAGGGGGACCGAAGCGGAAAAAGTTCTCTGGTGTTGCTTTAATATACATGTAATATACATCAACACGTATTAGCTATTGGTGATGGCTACCTCTTAAAAATTATTACTATATCTACTACGTTCCACTTCTGCAGGGTAAAACGAGACAGCTAGCTAAACTCCAATCTGAGTTTTCTGTGATAGCAGAAGCTCTAGTGGCTGTAATTCTGCACCAAGCCTGAATTTCGGGAAAGAGACTTCAGATACAGTATTAGGGGACCACTAAGGCCTATATAAAAGAGACTTCAGATACAGTATTAGGGGACCACTAAGGTCTATATAAAAGAGACTTCAGATACAGAATTAGGGGACCACTAAGGCCTATATAAAAGAGACTTCAGATACAGTATTAGGGGACCACTAAGGCCTATATAAAAGAGACTTCAGATACAGTATTAGGGGACCACTAAGTACTATATAAAAGAGACTTCAGATACAGTATTAGGGGACCACTAAGGTCTATGTAAAAGAGACTTCAGATACAGTATTAGGGGACCACTAAGGTCTATATAAAAGAGACTTCAGATACAGAATTAGGGGACCACTAAGGCCTATATAAAAGATACTTCAGATACAGTATTAGGGAACCACTAAGGCCTATGTAAAAGAGACTTCAGATACAGTATTAGGGGACCACTAAGGCCTATATAAAAGAGACTTCAGATACAGTATTAGGGGACCACTAAGGTCTATATAAAAGAGACTTCAGATACAGTATTAGGGGACCACTAAGGTCTATATAAAAGAGACTTCAGATACAGTATTAGGGGACCACTAAGGCCTATATAAAAGAGACTTCAGATACAGTATTAGGGGACCACTAAGGTCTATATAAAAGCATCCAAAAAGCACAATGTCATGGGACCTTTAAAGTTAAGTAATCTGTGATCAGACATTGGAAATAGCAGCTCACTCAGTGCTGTGTGAATTGGATCGTGACCGAGTGTAAACACAAAGATGGTATAACTGAGCAGTGACATGTTCCCATGAGCTCAGGGTTGAAGGTTTATCTGGTCCAGATCCGGTTTCCAAACTCCCGAATCCAGACAAAAGTAGATTATCTAATAATTTAAATGTAGCTTCCTTTCTCTTGTACCGCATTATTGTCTCTGCACAAACAGTGCACTACTGTCGTTAATTGGTATAATTCCGAGGAGCAAGTGGTAGTTTGATCTTTAACATTCTTCATTAGGCATCAGTCTATAGCAGAGCGCTCCAACAGGGGGTCTGGGACCCTTTAGGGAGTCCTCAGAGTCACTGCAGGGGGGGTATCCAAATTATTGTTAATAATAGGTACACATATGTTATTAACCCTAGGTTCATTTTACGCCGGAATTGTCCTTTCAGGGGTCCTTGGCTTAAAAAATGTTGAAGAACCCTGGTCTATAGGATAAGGATGATAAACACCGGACACCCATACTAAGAGTTCTTCTGATCTTCTATTTTATTGTTACTGAATATTTTGACATAAACCATTGGGCGAGGAAACAAGGCAAAGACAAATCCGAGAGCATTTATAGGTGTTGCTATTTGTAACTTAAGATGATTGGCTGTAAAATCTAAAGGCCAGCACTCTTCTCACCACCTCTGTCAGGATATCAGCTCATTTAGGAAACAAACACTTGGGCACAGCGTTAGATGTACATGTCCAAACATTAATCAGTCTCTAGTGGGGTTTAAAAGCAAGACGTTACAAGAAGCGGGCTGGGTTTCAAGTTTGAGTTTGCAGACAATGCATTGAAGGAAAACATTTGCTCCTTTTTGGAGACTGGCCCATTGATCAGCTTTGCTATTGAGTGCTGAGAAAATCAACACACAAATCAGCCATGTGTGCCTGAAAGATCCGTAGCTGCGGTGCTCAGAGGTAACACTTCAAAATGTACTATGTTGAGTGAAGACTGACTCTTAAGACATGAAAGGTTGTGAGAGATTTGTCATACAGTCTGACCTCTAGATTTTTAAAACTGAAAACTGATATATCCTTAACTGTGTGTGCGTTTTTCGTGTGTGCGTTGAGTTTAGGCTGTAAACAGATGAGATCTTGTGTTGGATTTTTATTTTGTAAAATAGCTTTTGAGCTGCAATATGTTCTCATTCTCTCATTTCAATGCTTGTCGCTTACCCACAGCACAAAACACATCATCAACCAGTATCACAAGATTTTGGTGTCTATAATTAAGATATGTTGGTCATCAGGACATATATTTTTCCTCAGAGGGGAAGTCTTGTGCAGATCTTGTGATATAAAAAAAGAAAAATGGCGTTTTTTTATATTATTAATTATTAAATCCATTCTCTAAAGTCTCCCAATAGTAAAGGTTACCCAGGAAAGGTCAGCATATTATTAACATTTTACATCCTCAACATGCAGTTACTCAACATTCTGTAAAAACAAACTAGTAGCCTTACCTGACTCTCAGTGCCGGCAATTCTACACATAAAGGTCATTCTCTGTGTGTATTTTCACATTTTAAATGTATCACGTTGAGTTCCGTCTTTCTTTATACATGTTTAATAAGCAAAAGACGCCAAGATATTTTACAATGCTGCATTTGCCTCCTGATCTCTCCCAACCCTGTGTTTCCCTGCAGCTGTCCCTCTTGCACATGTGGGCACATGCTGCACGGAGAGGCCGCAGCGCTGTCAGCTCAGATCCGTCTTCGTTTAGGAGGCCACTTGTTCATTAAGTCCAACATGGCTCAACAGGAGGAAGGCTTTACACAACACGCTCATGTACGCCATCATAAATCCACATTAAAGAAGCAGAGGCATCTCATGTGGAGGGATGTTGCAGAGGTGGCGGTTGAGAGGGGTGGGGGGTGATGACAAGTAGTCCAAGCCCGTCGATGCCCGGCAGCGTACAACGAGCTTTAGCATGTATCATAAGGATCAGGAACAATGGTGGTATATGAGACAGATTGAGGGGATTGTTAAAAAAAATCTTTATCATAATTACATTCTACAAAGTGTATGACTGCCATTTATATAGCCTTTTTTTGTAATTGTTTTCCGAAGTGAAAGGTCAGTGGCTAGGGCAGCTTGCCAGGAGTTTGTGGAGCAGCAGACCGGTGCGGTGCGGTGAATGTAATTACGGCACTCTGGCAATCTGATAACCTGCCAGTCTGTCTCTCAACGCTAGGAAAGTGCACTGGCATATTAAATGTGGCTCGACAAACGTGGTTGTGAGCAGGGAACAGTGACTGTGTGTGCAGTATTCTAGGGGTAGGGCTAGCGGCTGGGACAGGGCTCGACTGATAATCAGGTTTTGAAGGCCAGCGTGTTTTTCAACTGCAGGTGTGCGATTATTCAGTACTTTTAAATTTGATGAATTTCTTCTGAAAGAGTTCCAAACACAGACCGCTAAATCTCTCCATTAAAGGATAGGTTCAGAATTTTTCAAGTCTATCTAAATGTAATTCTCACTTGCCAAAATCCATGTTGAAAGAATTATTCGCTGTGATCATTCCTCCGGTTCATATACTGGCCGTTAAGTATTAGACCACAGCCCTTGTTCTGTGACTTTTGTTGCTTGGTGTCATTGTTTGGTTTCTTTTTGACAAAGTTAAATAGTGTGATTTGGTGTGTTTGCTTCATTTACTGTATGTAGTTGTGCTAGTGTTTTAACTATACTCATCTATTTTGTACCCCTCCACAAAGCTAGCCTGGAACTCCAGACCCGAATCAGAAAGATAAAGGGTCTGGCATTGAGTAATGAAAATGGCCCAATTTGAGGGGCGGCACCAAGCACGCATTTGAAAATCTCACTGCACGCAATTGGATAACACTACGACCGATCACGTCACAACAATACACGGGGTGACGCTAAGCCCCATACGCTTAGCTACCAGAGGAGCTAACTGGTAGATTAAACTCTTAGCTACCAGAGGAGCTAACTGGTAGATTAAACTCTTAGCTAACAGAGGAGCTAACTGGTAGATTAAACTCTTGCCGTATCCGGTCAGCAAAACAGCAAAAACGTCCTTCTTGCAAAGGAATGATAGGAGCGGTGTCTTCTGTTCCTCTTTTAGATAAAAAGCCAAGTCTAACTCGTTCATTGTAGCAGCGATTATTAGGGCCTCCAACGGACATCCATGTATTATTAATCAGTCAATAAAAGAATGAGTATCGGTATATCATATCCATCTTCCTCAAGGTGAATGAAATCCATTCAACATCTGCTTTAATAAAAGATAAAAACCTATATGTAAACCTAGAAAATATATATAAAACCAAGATTTTGGTTTGACATCTGTACACAGGTAACGAGCTACACCTAGGTCAGTGGTTCCCAAAGTGGGGTCTGGGGACCCCCCATGAGTCCTGAGAGGGTTCCAGGGGGTCCCCTACAAATAGGGAAATAATTTATTTTCACTATAATTCCATCCATAACACAATGACAGAATGTATGACTATTTTGGTTACATTGGCTCATACGCTTTCTGTAATAAAACCTCTAAAAGCAAAAATCCTATCAGATGCGGGACCCTGGAACCAAATATAATCAAATGGGGGTCCGTGGTCTAATTTGTGTCAGATTAATAATACTAATAATTTAATAATAATTTATGCTCTTTATTGATCCCCAGTGGGGAAATTACAATTATTATTCTAGATTAGGGGTCCTTTGACGTGAAAATGTTTGGGAACCACTGACCTAAGTGACTGACTGTTCAGACGTGGGATAACAACGTTTCGGTCTTTAATCATATAATAGTCGGGCCTCAGTAGGTCAGATAAACAACAAAGTAGAGCAGACAAAACATGGTTGGCTCAAGTGTCTGCGACAAAGCCTGTGTTTAGTGACAAGAACAAACAGCAGTCCTGCTCCTGCCCCAACAGGCAGCTGAGAGAGTCCAGAGAGCTGCCCGAGACACACTGCGGCCTCTCTCTGGATCTCAGTTGATACCATAAGTCAATGACCGGCTATTTAGACGTCAAAGCTGTTTAGAGACGAGTGTTAACAAGCACTAAGGGTCCCACCGAGCGAGCCAGGGAAGGTGTCGTGGTGCTTACAGAACGGAGAGCACTCTCCACACTCATCTCGTTTTATTCTTCTTCCCTTTCAACCAGTCTCTCTTTTTTTTTTTCTTCACTGTAATTACACCTGCTCTGCCAAGCGTAGCTCGAGGCGTGGATGGGCAAAAGTCTGTCATTAATTACAATCTGCAGAGTGTGTGAGGAGGACTACTCGCTGACAGTCTCTGTGGAAACATTAGGTTGTAAGCAGCCTGCACCTGTACGCCACTCCTGGGACAAAGAGGTAAGGTAGGAAGCCTTACTTCGGGGAATTGTGTGTGTGTATGTGTGTGAAATGAGACCATCCATTTCCAAAATGAACCCGCAACAATTTCAAATCCATAGTGAGGAAACAAGTGCTTTCAGGTAACAGCCTTTTGGCTTGGGATTGTTTAACCGGCTGCAATCAACCTGCGTAATCGTAGAAGGAAGTGAGAGAGCCAGAAAGGTCGCGACCATCAGAAGTCTGAGAAACACACCTTAAAGCCAATGAGAACAATAATCCTATTGAAGAAAACTTGAACTTAAATTGAAGACAACTACACACTCCTTATTT
The DNA here is from genome assembly GCF_031162955.1 of Sander vitreus. NCBI lineage: Eukaryota > Metazoa > Chordata > Actinopteri > Perciformes > Percidae > Sander > Sander vitreus. The sequence goes on along the minus strand of NC_135860.1, from coordinate 30,177,151 downwards.
CCAAAATTGGCAATGCCATGTTTGAACATAGAGATTTTCCAGGTGGGAAGTGTGAAGCTGAAGGTGTGACCACGCGTCTCCAGCCCACAGAGACAGTTGAGCGGCCGCCGTGTTTGCCAGGAGATATACAGAGCATTAACACCAGCCAGAGCACCAGACCAGACAGAGAGTGTTACACAGCGCTTCCCTTCCTCGTGTCCAACGAGCGTAATCAGACACAGCCAGAGACAATCCCAATTAATTGCAGCTGCTGCCGATGACAAAAATGAAGGAACGCTTTTCATACTGAAACACAAAGATATGCCATGACGACACGCCATGTTGCTGCTATAGACACACACTGGGAGGGGAATCTGTGCATGAGCCATGCTGTTATTATACCACAAATGACATGTAGCTACAGGCTATGCAGGGCCAGTTGTTAGAGATGTGGTGAGCGAAAGATGGAGGGAGAGGCAACTCATTATCTTTCCAGGTGCTCTTCAAATGGGCCAAGGAAGGTTATTCCTGTGTGCAGACACAGAACGCATCTTCATTAATTTAGACTGCTAGACAACAAGATGCACTGTATTCCATTCAAAGAAATTCCACACATTAGTTATTCATCCATACTATACTGGACGGAATGAGAAAAAAGCAATTGACAGTTAGGTATGAACGCTAATAGAAAACACGTTTTCTAAGGATGCTAGCTCCCCTAAAACAGGGTTACATGAAAAGCCCCTTGAGCTCATTTCCATAATACCTCTGTGCGCCCCACGAGAAACTCGGTTTGCCTTCAGTAGCATGTGCCACGAAACCGCATATATCATTGTTTTTTTTTTGCAGCTGGGGTACATTGATACTTTCAGTATATGCTGGAGTCTACTGGTAGAAGGAAGTTGGATGTGAAACCTGCCCACTGGCTGCAGCTCACAGTCCTTTTATTGGGGGGGGGGAATTTGCCGCAGGGCGAGGATTTTTATCAGATTCACAGCAGGAAGCTAATTGGACGGGAGATAGAAATTTGCTGCTGTCATCCCCTATAGACCTACAGATTGAAGCCCATTTAAAGTCAGACAGTATGTCCTCCATTCAACTTGTCAATTTGTCTTCATTTCCTGGTGCAGCAACTCACTTGTAACTTGTTAAAAAAAACGCATCAACAGTACCTAAACTGACTTTTCCCCACATACTGGTTGACAACTGGATTAAGATTTTGCTTTTGTCATCGGTTTCATGCTAGCTGTGGCACTGCCTCAGGAATGAGTGGCTCTCCTGTGTATCACACTCGTCAGTCGTAGGATTAAAAGATCGTCAGTGGAGACAGATACCGGCAATCCAGACGCATTTTATTCAGCCGAATAGCTTCACAGAAAGAAAGCAATTACATCCACCTACTAAATCCCAAAACTATGCATTGTGCACTATAACTATTCAAGAGGCATATCTTATATCACAAATTCACGTTAAAAAGAACAAACTCATTACAACGAGCATTTCTCTGCAGCAGAGGCATAATGACAAGGATGCAATGACCAGCAAAGTGTGTTTTTGTTCTCTTTCACTTAAAAGTCAATGTACTCCATATGTTTCTCCTTTAGGAAAAGTAAAAATAGAACATATCACTCTTTGCAACTCTCCACAAAAAAAAAAAAAAAAATAATAATAATAATAATAATATTTCGCCATGATTCATTGTCCATGCAATGTTACACGGAGGAAACGAAGTTGACATCACAGCTGCCGGGTACTTTGTATTGGACATGCGGCAGTGGTTAAATGTTGTGAGAGGGGTTAATTAGGTGCCATGACAGATGTGAAATCTGAATAGCATCATGTGGGGGGGGGGAGAAGGGGAGGAAGACTTTCATGCAAATTCTAACAGTATAAGTCATTTAATATCTCACTGCGGGGGTGCCAGACAGTGTCCCGTCCTCGCTCACACATCCGAATTGATGCTCAGGTTGGCCAGACGTGGGTCCGAGTTTAACTCGTACCTGTAATGGTACCCCTCCATGTGGTCCCTACAAGCATCCCGGATGTTGTAAATCCACCGCTTGATGCCTTTTCTGTTCAGGTAGAGCACCAGCAGGAATATGACACCAATCAGGGCCAGCACCAGACCGAGGAAAACATACGAAGTCTCCAGCACGCCTTTCATGTCGCCTGAACACTTCAGCTGGGACTGCTCGACTTGCAGGAGCGCCTGGCGTCTCAGGGCCTCCGGGTCTTCACAGGTCAGGTTCTGCATGTCAACGACCTGAGTGGAGTTTTTCAGCCACAGGAGCATGTCGTCCATGAAGCAGTCGCAGCGCCAGGGGTTCCCCGCCAGCTGGATGCGGAGTGCAGGCTTGAGGCTGAACTCTGCCAGGGTGGAGGTGGCCAGGTCCCTCAGGCTGTTGTCCCTCAGGTCAAGGTGTAGCAGCGGTGGCGCCCTCAGAGTCCCGTTCTGGATGGAGATGATGGAGCTGTTCTGCAGGCTGAGGTTGACCAGGTTGGAGAGGCCGGTGAATAGGTTGTCTGGAAGAATCACCATGTTATTGTTGGACAGGTCCAAGACTGTCAGCCGGAGGAGGTTTCCACTCTGAAGAACGCTCAGGACCACATCCACGAAGGAATGATTGTGGAAAGACCTGCTGAGGTCCAAGTGCTGCACTTTATTCTCAGCGGGGAAAGCTCTTTCGCTGAAATTCTGGATTCTGTTGTCGCTCAGGTCCACCCGCACAAGGTTTGGCAAGTTGTCAAATACCATAGCATCCACCGACTCCATGTCATTCCCACTGAGATAGAGATCTGTCAACAGTTGCAGGCGGGTTGGGAAAGAGTCCACACTGATACGGGAAATGTTGTTTCCTGTGACGAATAGTATTTTGGTATTGGCCGGTAGAGGCTGCGGAATCGCGTCCAAGCCCAGGTTTTGGCATTTCACGGTTTGCGAGACACAAAGGCATTTTTCCGGACAGCCGTGACAGGACAATACAGCCGCGAGCAGGAAAAGAAAGTGCAACATTCCGGACATGTGTGTTCTCCCTCGCATTTCTCCGCGGTCACATCCGCACGACGTGTTCAACAGGCGCATCTTGGATTGTGCAAATCTGTCTGGCGCAGAACGTGCGACCCACTCACCGTCTTCTTCTTCTTCTTCTTGAACAAGGGGAAAGTTTTTCCGACTGTGTTTCCCGCCTTTATCTTTTCGAAAACTGCTCCCAGTGCCAACTCAGACTCCATATAACTACCCCCAAACCAACCTCGTGTAGGTTAAGTCTACGTTTCCATGAGGATAAAGGTGATGCGGACGAAGCACGCGAACTTCCGAGGCTTTTTTTTTTCTCCCTTTTCTTGATTGTCTTCCAAACCTCAGGCTTTACGGAATGTTTTTCCAGTCGCCGCCGTTGTGTCGAAGTCTGGTGCAGAATGTCAAATCGGCAAATATCTTAGTCGGGCTGCTGGTTCTGAAACAGACTTATCCTCCTTGTCTCCCAAAAGGTGCCGTGTATTAATACATAGGCTCCGTACTTCCAGCTTGCTGCTCTCCTAGACGTTGGGAGTCTGGAGGGGAAAGACGACACCAAAACACAGCAGCACAGTGCAGACCATTGGAAGGAGGGAGCATACCATTTTCCTGCAAAAGGGGGGTGAACAGAAACACTTACAAGTTTCGTTCAGATTTCGATTTCAATTTTCCACGCATGATGATTTTTTTTTCCATTAACCTTAACTTGATAACTAAACATCTCATTGTGAAAATCGCAACTACTTTCCCTAAAATTACCTGTAACAGAAATTGAGCCCGGTGACTTGGGGGTCCAGGGACCTATCTGAGGGAGAGCCAGTGACGTCCCAGCTTCACAAGTCACCTTAGGATGATCCTCTACCAATGTATTTACAATGTAGTGAAATACATATCTTCTGATTAGACATTTACACACACAAGTGATGCTTGTTGCAATTCCATAGGCTACTAAACCATTACCAACCACAAACATATTTTCAGATGGAATTTTTTTTTTTTTAAATTAAGATACCTTGACATAATGTTGATAGGCAAATGACTCCACATGTAGGGGAATGAAAAAGTTTGTAATTCCTGAGGGGAAAACCAGTTTGACCTATTAAGCCTATCAAAAGGTTTGATTGTATCTAACCCAGTTTCACACACGGCTATGTGTGCGGAAAACACACACACACACACACACACACACACACACACACACACACACACACACACACACACACAGCCTAAAGGATTTGAGAAGCCAAAAGAAAACTAGTAGCAAGTGAACACATTAATCATTTGATCCACTGATAATGTCACATGCTGAACCCATCATTTACTACTATTCATTTAGAAAAGCCACAATTCCTTTTTAGGCTCATTGATGAACCATACCCAATATATATATACAAAATATATATATATATATATATATATATATATATATATATATATATAAATATATATATATATATATATATAAGGTAAAGGGGTGTGCCAGTGTTACTGACACAAAAAAAACAATGCAAGTTCTAGTTTTTCCTCAACGCATTATGCAAAACTGCTTTTTGGTAGCTGTTAATAATGTCCTCAACCAAATGATGATGGAAAAAAAGTATCACATGGTTTCCACATACTTTTGAGAAATGATTTAGGTGGTGACCCTGGAGTTGTCTGCTGGCTTTTGGAGGATTATAGCGCTGATAAGCAAAACTGTGGGTGGGCTCATGCATTCATGATAATGTCATATCTGGAAGCCCCGGTGTAGATCCCAGTGTAACCTTGGCTCTACTGTCCTTTGACCCCTTCCTATTCTTAGTGTGGGTCAATGTGACAATCATCTGAGTGATTCTGTGATCGAGGCTGAAAGTGATACTCCATCTGAAGTCTATCTGTTGTGTATGGAACTATATTGTAACTGACATGATGTTATTGTGAAGGATCTACAAGCTTTTTACATCCACCTTACATGCCCACACTACTGTTGGTGTGGTGCGCTCAAAGGGTAGATTTTGTGTGTAATATTAAATTATTTTTTTTATTTTCTATTAAAGAAACAACCCATTTTGTCATACTACAAGAACTTGTCTTCTTGTATCATTTAAGATTAATTTACAATGTGTATACCATTTCACATCAGAATGTTAACTTCTAAGTTCATTTATCATGTTGTTTATTAATATGTTTTAATTTTATAATCATGTTTATAATGTAAACCCTAAAAAAAAAAAAAAAAAAATAATTCCTATGACATAATTGATACAGCAACGCCCCCAAAATCAACCAATAGAATATTGAGATGTACACTCCCTGACCAATGACAGGTCTCGACATTAGCGAAGGTTTTTTTTTTTTACCTAACTGCAGGGTTTCAGGCGTCCAGTCCTGTCAAAATTTGCACCAGTGGAAAAACCCTAGCATCTCTTAGTAGTAATGACACACTGGATGTACGTCGTTGATGCAACTTTCTCCATGTCCTGTTGTTTCTTTATCTAGCGAAAGGTAAGAAATTATACGACGTCAATTTCCCTTAGCAAAACAGTTGGCTAACGCTAGCTTTCGGTGAGCTCCCTAAAGATAGCTGCCAAGGTAAAATCAGCTAACGCTAGCTAACGACACTTGACAAACCTAGCTATATCTTTAAAGTTGCTTTTTCCCGCGACAGGTGTCTGGTTAGCTGTCAGAATTGAAAACAAATATAGCAAATGATGATGTGGCTCGACGTGTGACGTTATCCAGCTTCGGCACTATGAGCTAATACCAGGATGAAGTAACGTTTAGCTGTTCGTGCTTCTGCACAGCCTGCTACGGCTAGCAATTGGTCAGTTTATCTCATTCTATTAAAATAAATAGGTTTACAATGGCTTCAACACCGCACTGCTATGACGCAGAAAGTTAAATGGGGTTAAATGGAGCGCAGCCAAAATGAACAGGCTAACGTTAATGGCATTTGGCTAACTAACTTAGCCTGTTACACAATCCTGCTGTTTAGTCAACATCAAAAACAACACCCACCCCAATTAATGCAAGTGCACTTTCTTCACACGCTAAAACATTACCCATATGCAAAGTTTAAATTTGCCTTAATCTTATTTGCACAGCGTTGTCAAGTACCTGTCAGGCAAACCTGTCAACTCAGCTGATTTGTGCTTTGTAGTGTGTATTTAGGTCAAACTTGCTCTGACCTTTTGCACTTACAGTTTTGGGTCTCCCCTGACTCCTGCGTTCTGCACACCCAGCTGAACTTGTGCATGTAAACAAAGAGTGAATGTAGGCTGTTGTTTTTCGCTGATAACTCTCAATTTGTGTTCCTCAGGTGCACTCTACAATTATGGAGTTTTGAAAAGGAAAGTGAGAATTTTGGGGGGAAAGGCGTCCTTTCCCCTCCAGTGTGATGGTTGGACTGCTGGACGACAAGGAGGGTTGTTGAAAATTTGCCTTTTTGTAAATGATCAAGAGTATTTAGAGGAAAAACTATTTTTGCAAACATTCAACTGTACAATTTTGTATAAAACGCACAAGAGGTTTTGTATTTATTGAATTTTTGATGCCATCGTATGCTGCAAGCACCTTAGTTTGTGTTCAACTCCTGGTTGAAATGGTGGACTGAAACCAGTCGCCAAAAGGCTCTGGGGTCGCTAGGGTGCAGTGGAACCTCAACACAAGCACAATTCTAGCACTCCTAACCATCTTCAATCTTTTGTTGACACATTTTTTTCTTCTTGGAGAGCATCTCTGTTATAGTACACAATTGTAGTGACTGTGTTTTTGATTTGTTACTTCACATTATATTGTGTTAGTTTTCTTTTTTGCAGTTGTGGGCTGAAAGAGTGACTTTGTAATAGAAAAGGGGGGGGGGGGTGGGGGTTTACTCTGAGGGTTTGGCAGAGGTCAGGATGAGTTTGCCACTGCTGGATTGCACCCCCAAATGCCGCTCACAGCAGCATGCAGACGAGGTGGTAGCGGCACTAACGGGCGGCTCGGAGGGGCAGCTGCGGGCATTCTTGACCTCACACTGCCACAATGCGGCCACCTTGCGAGATGCCTTTGGTCGCACAGCCCTGCACCTGGCATCCTCACTGGGAAAGAAGACCCTGCTGGAGTGGCTGCTGGAGAGTAAGAGTGCTGACCTGATGGTGAAGGATAAGGAGTCCAGCTGGACCGCTCTGCATCGCAGCGCTTTCTACGGACAGATCCACTGTCTCATATCGCTGGTCAAGGTATATATTTAACACGGATCACCAAAGAACGTGCTGTCGAGTTGTTCAAGGTGTCCCCATTTAAATGGTCAAAGTCAAACAATGCAACAACGTGGAAAGTAACGTACCGTAAAAGGAAAAAAATTTAGATTATTTCTTTGCTTATTATCAAGATTTTGACTTTGAATATCTTTTGTTTCTTGACTTTGCTTCAGCATGGAGGACTACTTTCCACTCACGACAAGGAGGGTCTCTCTGTCCTGGACCTTACAATGAAGGACAGACCATCACATGTTGTGTTCAAAAACACCGGTAAGAAAATGATGACGAGGCTCCCCATATACTCAAGGCTGAGTCCTTACTGCAGTGGCCCGATTCATACCCGCTGCCCTTTGCTGCATGTTGTCCCCCTTTACCTGTCTATTTACACCTGTCCGATCTCCTTGGAATATCTGTCACAACTTCACCTACTTCCAAGGTGCAGGAAGAAGGGAAAACGTGTGAATCTCCAGCAACTCTTGTAGTATAAAGAACCACTTAATTGTGAGACCAACATGTTTGGGCTTGTGGCCTTCACCAGGGTCATCATACGCCACATTACACCAGTACGCCATTGGTGGTGAAACTATTGACTCTAGTTTTGTTTTTGTCGAGAGTCGCCGGGCTTATTATCATGATGATGACTCATTCTGTTTAATGATGCGTTTCACACTTGTACATGCATGGGATTTAACTCTCCCTGTGCTACATCACATGTCTTTCTAGCCATTATGATTTGTGATTTTCACATTATATACAGTAGAAAAGGACCTACTACCCACTGCGGAAGAACAAGATATCATTCTGTTTTATTCTATTTTAGCTTATTTTTACTTTATATTTTATTTTACACTTTTAATGCCTGTGTCTTTTTATGTTGCCTTGTTGTTTCTTTTCTTATTGCTTTTATGTCTTATGTGAATCACTTTGAATTGCCTTGTTGTTGAGAAAGGTGCTTTGTAAAACACACACACACACACACACACACACACACACACACACACACACGCACACGCACGCACGCGCGCAGCATGTAAAGCTTGTCTTTTTTTAATGGCAGAAAAGACCAGTGGTTAAATCAAGCTTCAGGTGGAGGCAGTGCTATGACTTTCCATTTTTTTTCTTCCTCATTACAGACCCAACTGAAGTATACACATGGGGAAACAATACTAATTTCAGTCTCGGGCATGGTAATCAGGAGAGCCGACAGCACCCTGAGCTTGTGGATGTGTTTGCCAGGACGGGGGTTTACATCAAGCAGGTAGGCCAGCTCTCCGGGGAGTAAGAATGTGTTTTCCTACAGCATAGGGCTTCCCTTCCCTGAAAACCCCACTTGCATGCGTCACACCAGTAATGCCCCTTACTGTACTGTAGAGCTGGGCAACATATTGATATTATATCAATATTTGAGGCTAGATATCTTAGTCTTAGATTTTGGATATTGTGATATGACACAAGTGTTGTCTTTTCCTGGTTTTAAACTTACTAGCGGTTTATTTGCCTTTACCTTCTTAGTCATTGTATCCACATTACTGGCGTTTATTTATCAAAACTCTCATTGTGTTAATATTTTGTTAAAGCACCAATAGTCAACCCTACAATATCGCCGCAATATCGCCATCGATGCATTTGGTCAAAAACTTTTTGACCAAAAGTTGATTTTCTCCATATCGCCCAGCTCTGCTGTACTGTATGCTTCAACTCTATGCCAACCTGTTTTGCATTAAGACAAGCCAATGCACATGGGTACTCCAGATAAGGCACACCACTTGGGTAAACCAGCAAAACACTCCCTCCCCAGAGTCCTGTATGACACAACCTTCTCTTCAGGGTGAAGCAGCATTTGTTAAATGCTTTTCCCTCCAAGCATGGCTCATACTGGCTCATACTTTCTCAAACCACAGATGTAGAAATAACTGTTTTTGCTTGAGAGCTTTACACTTTGTGTTCCATATATAAATAAAGCTAGTGGGTATACAGCTATGGTACATTATCAGGACTATCAGTAATGTTGTGGGACTGAGTCAAACAGAGGGCATAGTTGGTGTGTCAGGCGTGGACTAATTTGGGTTTGTCTTCTCATGTATAGTCTTCATTTGTGACTTCGTTGAGCCGGCCTGTGCATGGTCAAACCATGCACAGGCCTGTGCCAGGCTGGCTACAATTTCATTCCTTTGCCATGTGGATACTCTTAATGTGATTAATATCGCAACTGGCACCAGTGCAACTGCCCCGAGTGATATGAGTACACACCAGATGCTACGTTATAGTAGAATAAGTAATGACTGTGTTAGACATGGTGTCATTGTAATCCATTCTAGACCTAGTATTTGTACGTGGGGTGTGTATTTGTGAAGACATGATTACCTGTATTATTGGTGGACACAGAAGAAACCCCGTGTTTGCAGGACTTGTCATGCAGAGCCATTTCATATAGCCTAGTAGGGGACAGATGGATCTGATTTCATGACCACACAATGACCCAGTGGCACTGCATTTGGTCTTTGTCTTCCTAGCCCAACCCAGCAGGTGCCAGAGGTTAAATATTAATTCCACAATGACATGTTTTTAATTAAATAAACTACGCTGATGTGTATGCACTTGTGTGAATGTCCATTTCATTGTGATACTTTGGGAAACATCCCTGCATCATCTAGCAGCAGATGAGGGTAGCAATGTATTAGTAATGATGTTTGCTTTTCCACTTGTGCCCTGGCCTTTATTGGCATAGTGTTTTACTATTACTACAAGAGGGCTTGGCTGAGGGACATGGAAAAAGATGCACGCAGCCACTGAGGTCCAAATCATAATGATAAGAGCCTTAATTAGCACAAACTCAACTTTCAGACTCTGTTTTTTTTCCTTAGAATAGAATGTCCAGTACTTTTTAAAATACTAATAAAAAGCAAAAACTGAAAAATTGCAATTATGTCCATGTTTAATCTCCTCTTGTCCCTTTAGGTGGTCCTGTGTAAGTTCCACTCTGTGTTCCTGTCTCAGAAAGGCCAGGTCTTCACCTGTGGGCATGGCCTGGGAGGACGACTTGGCCATGGAGATGAACAGACTTATCTGGTGAGACTTGTTACAGGGCATTATTTCGAAGATGTGCCAGAGCGCATTTAAGTCCCGCCCCCACCGGAGGGGAAAACCACTCTCCGCTCTCCATTGACTTGTATTGTGTGAAGGTTCCTCCTAGTCAATTTTGTCTGCTAGCAAACAACAGATGAATGCCTAAAGGCCGCTGTGTGGTGATACTCACTACCAACAATGCAAAGAACACACAACTTAAGTTTTTATAAGCTGCCAACCTGAAAAACTGAGCTTTTATTAAGACAAACGTGGATACAGACGTGAGGAATCGGCAGGAAAAATGGGCAGACTGTGGGATCCTGACACTAAGCTAAGGTTGTGTACGACATTACGTGTTAGCTTAACTTACAGACATATAGTTAGCCTATAACTGACATTTGGATATTTGACTTGGTAATGAAATGCTCGCGGCAAAGGTAACGTCGAACATATCGTTAGCTTAGTGTCAGGATCCCACCGTCTTCCCATTCTCCCTGTTGATTCCACTTTTGCCTTCGTAAAAGCTTAGTTTTAGGGTCATCAGCTTATAAAAACGTAGTCATGGGTTATTTACCCTGTTGGTAGTGAATATCACAACACATAAGCTTTTAGGCATTTTTCTTTTTGGTAGCAGACGAAACTGACGAGGTGGAACCTTCACGCAAGTTAATGGAGAGTTGTGTTTCCCAGTGGGCATGGCTTTCAGAGTATGACGCGATGCCCTCTGTCTCTATTATAAGCTTCGTAAAGGTAGAGTATGTGGCACAGCTGTTGTACTGGATTGCATTATATTGCACAATTGTTTAGGTGTAACCAATAAAGTGTCAAGGGAGTGTATTTTTGTGGGGAAACAAAATGATTATTTTGGCATGAAAATGTCAAAGTGAAGTGAGTATTCCTTCTTGGAACCTAAAGTCTAAACAGTTTCCACTAGACTGTTTTAATGCATCACATGGGGACTGGCTGGGATAAATAGGGTTTGCTTTTTTATGAGATTTGTTGACATTAAGAAAAATATACACTATCACCAGACTTGTCCTTTTACATTAGCTCTTGCAGCAGCAAACAGCGGGACTCCTCCTGTGACAGTGCCATTTGAGTGACAGAATCACTGGAAAATAGTTATAAATAACTGTGTTCAACACAGGGATTTGCCATGGTGCTAAAGATTCAGGCATGGGATACTGTCACGAGTTAATATAGAGGAAACTGTCAATCTTCAATAGCTTTTACTGGTCAAACTCAAATAGATACCATTGAATGCTGAACATTGAGCTTAGGATGTTCTTCTGGGCTGTATTTTGTGTACACTGTGTTTTTTTTTCTTCTAATCTCTCTCATTATCTTCTCTATCTCACTCCTCTGCGCAGGTTCCCCGGATGGTGGAGGGTCTGATGTCCCACCACTGCTCCCAGGTGGCGGCAGCTAAAGACCACACAGTGGTGCTGACAGAAGAAGGCTACGTGTACACTTTTGGCCTCAACACCTTCCACCAACTAGGTCTGGCTCCTCCTCCTGCCTCAGCTCATGTCCCTAAACAAGTAAGAGGTAGCAGGGATGATAACGGAAGAGGGCAGATGACATTTTGCAGTGCATGTAACGAGCATTGTTTGTATACCAAATGAGATTTGGTCATTTTGGTGAATGAAATGACGTGTTTGGACTTCTTTAATCTGCTCTGTTTTATAGTATGCAACTTTCCTTTTGAGAGTGATTTAGTGTTTTTATACAACCAGTACGTTAATAATGATCTTTGATGTTGTGTGTCGAAACACTTCAATTCTGTATTCTCTAGTCTCACTGTCCCTGTGGTATGCTGTGTGTGTAGGTGTTCTCCAAGACGCTGAAAGGCAGGACAGTGATTGGAGTTGCAGCAGGAAGGTTCCACACAGTGCTGTGGACCAGGGAGGCTGTCTACACAATGGGACTCAATGGAGGCCAGCTGGGTAAGCCTCAGCATTGAAATGTCAGCAAAGCCAGTGTTATGAGCGAAAATGGCACTGCTTTTAAAGCGGCCATATTATGCTCATTTTCAGGTTCATAATTGTAATTTGAGAATGTACCAGAATAGGTTTACATGGTTTAATTTTCAAAAAACACCATATTTTTGGTGTACTGCACATTGCTGCAGCTCCTCTTTTCACCCTGTGTTCAGGTCTCTGTTTTAGCTACAGAGTGAGACCTCTCAACTTCTGTAACATCTTTGTTGTCAGTCGCACATGCGCAGTAGCTAGGTAAGGATTACATGAGCTAGCTAGCTGTTTCTGCAACTTCAGCCTGTACAAGGCAGGATTAGCCGGGAGACTTCTTCTAAACTAGGGCGCAGGTCCAACTTTGTGTGGAATACCTGCAGAACAGGGACATGTAAGTAGTTCTATACAATTTATTTTGTAGATTAGGGTGAATTCGTGTGTGTTGTAGCAGTGTTTTGCCATTGAGAACGAGCTAGCATGCTAACGGTTAGCCCCCTAGGTCCCTCGTCTCGGCTAGTGACGTAGAAAGCCGTGCAGATTTTGACCAACTCACCCGGAGACTGAAGGCAGGACACATTCAGAAACCGTATCTCACTCAAAACAGCATGGATGGATTTTTTTTTTTCAAAGTTTGTAAGCACCAGAGACACAAAATAACACCCCAAATCCCAGAAAAAGTGATATTTTTTTTTCATAATATGGGCCCTTTAAGATACTGAATGTTGAGCAGATAAAGATCTCACCCACACCCTGTGGCACACTTAGGTGTCAGAGTAATGAATAAAGATAAAGTCTTAATATTTTTAGCATGCAAGCATGATCTTGTTGGAATGTTAGAATGGTACAAATGTTTATCTACTTCTGTTGGAGGTTTGGTGAGGAGGAAAGACCCTCCATTGTGTCAGAGGTGGATGACACCAAAGCCTATCATGTGACTTTTTATTTGTTTTGTTTTTAAGTAAAAACCCATATTAAACACACACACACTGTATATGGGCAACTTGATGTGTTAATGTAATCAATATCAACGTATATTTTGTACTCCATTGTGTGTTGATCTCCAGGTTACTTGCTCGATCCTAATGGAGAGAAGTGTGTGACAGCCCCCCGGCAGGTATCGGCCCTATACCACAAGGATGTCACCATAGCTATGGCAGCAGCTAGTGATGGAGCAACAGTGGTTGTGACTGAGAAGGGGGACGTCTACCTGTTGGCTGACTACCAGTGCAAGAAAATGGCTTCAAGGTAAATAGGACATTAAACCACCCCTTATTAAACTGCAAAAATAAGAGAAGCCTGTTACAAGTCTTTTCATGAAATGGAAGCTTCATTCCATTTCATGAAAAGACTTGTAACAAAACATCATACAAAATCAGCATGACCTCAATTTAGTATTTTTTTTCTATATCAGTTTTTTCCAAATGTAATCAAAGCAATAAATGGAACAAACTGGTTCATTATACAACAATCTGAAGATTGCCTTACACAAAATCACAAAAACGTGCATTCTACATTGATTTTGAGCAGGTTGTCTCCAAATCCAGCATCCCATTGAAGAAGAATTGGGTAAATGTCTTGTTTAAATCCAGTATTCATTTCAAAGTAAAAAAAAAAAAAAAAAAAAAAAGACATCTTGTGATGTCAGACAAGGGTGTCGGTATCTGTCAGACAAATGCAAAGGTACTATCACTGTAAAGAATGAAAGGTTGTACTCTGTGTTCTTCAATGCTCATAGATCTGATTTATATGTGCAACCTTTTCAAGCCACCAGAGGCGCTGTTCGTTCTGCATCACCCACTAAACTGGAAACTGTTTCATTTGGAAATTGTAGTGCTTCGAGTATCTGTGTGTTGGAAAGTGGGGCTAAGTCATAGACTGTATAATAATATTAATATATACAGTCTATGGGCTAAGTGCATGCCTGTTTGTTAAAGAGCGATAGCACACCGGACTGTGTTCAGGTGTTCAAGAGCGTCTACCACCAAGAAATGTAGATCTTGATCCAAAGATGGACAAATTAAATGATAAAGTGTATTATACATATGCTTTGAATGTGACACCATTTCGTTAGTTTTCGTGTTTTTCTAATTATTCATTTTGATTGGTGTCTTTCAGGCAGCTGAACATCAGGAAGGTTCTGGTCAGCGGTGGTAGTCTGGACCACCGTGTGGTTCCACAGCTCCTGAACGAGGGAGGAGGGGAAAAGGTGGCCATCCTGGCATTAGATGAAGCTGGAAGGGTAAGTGCATTTAGAAAGTATAAGTGGAAATGCTTTTCACTCTGTTCACATTGTGGACAGAATCATTACTTAATTATTTGGCCTAAATCAATTGTTAAAAGTGTAGTTAAATCTCACTTTTCTCACTGCGCTAACATTTAGAAACTCAAGCAGAATGTATAACATTGTTATTTTTATTTCCCCTATTGTTATCTAACCTTTGGTGCATCATAGACAGTTATACAATCCCAAAGCAAGCTAGCCTATATGGGGCCCTATAGATGAGAATGGTGACTAAGACTGGTCTGTGTAACTTTCCTTAAATCTTCCCCCCCCCCCTCCATTTCTCTCTCTGTCAGGTGTTCTGCTGGCGGTCCTCTGGAAGCTCGGTGAGACAGTGCCGGTGGGCGTATGGGCGTCAGGTTTTCATGTCGGACATAGCTCTCAGCAAGAACGGCATGATGTTTGTGACTCAGGAGGGGGAGGGCTTCAGTGGCGTGTGGGCCGGAGAATATAAAAAGTACGGGGAGAAGAAAGGTAAGGAATTTAGAAACATGGTATATAGAATCATAAAGTTGGCCAATGTTTTGCAATTGTCAGTTTTCATTGGACTAAACCTTACATTTGTAGAGCCAATTTTGAAATGTACCAACTGCCTTGATAAATAAAAGGAGTGACCTAAAGATACACATTTGATGTTTATTAGAGTTAAAGGTCCAGTGTGTAACGTGTTTAGTTGTTCATTATCAAAATCTGTGTTGCCCGTTTTTTTTTTTTCATGAATATTTACCACCACCATCAATTCCAAGTATTTCTTTTGGCTTGAAATTTGACATTTGCGTTCACATGAACTGGGTAGACGCTCCATATTCATGCTCCATCTTGAAATACGTTAGGCGGTAAGGGACAAACAGGACATACTGCTCCCCCTTTCACGTTTTCGCTGTCACATGATAAACTCCCAGGTGCTGCTAATGCTGCTAATGGGTAGCGTAACTTCCCGGCCCCGGGGAGTTTGAAGAAGGAAACATGGAGGACCACACATATTCAAAATCCAAATTTCAGGAACAGGAGTCTTCTTCTTCTTCTTCGCCCAGAAAAAGAAAAAGGAGATTGAAAAGAGCAAGAGACCGGCTTTTTGAAGCGTGAAGGCTACCGTAGCTGTAATACGTACTTTGAACTGCGTGGTGCAAGAGCTCAATGCTAGATGGGAGAAATTCCCACACATTGGATTTTAAAAACAAAAGTGTAGAAGGATACAAATAGAGAAGATAAACAACATTGAAGTAAATCATTAATGCAAGTTTCTAAAAATATGATATAAAAAGTGATTTTAAAAGTGTGTGTTGATTTTGAATCTGTTTCTTGTAATCTTAGAGGGCAGTGTGGAGGTTTGTGGCCATTCGGATGCGGGGACAGTGTATGAGCGAATCCGCCTGGAGAAACTCCCGTATGTCCACAGAGCTGTCAGCATCACCATGGACTCTAAAGGCCGAAATTTTGGAGTGCTTCAGTCCGACCCCAAAACAAGGTAGGATATCTCCCTTGGAGCCTGCAAAATTCTTTACTCGGTAGTGTACTTATGTTCTAAAGTCTGTAGAATATAGACATGAAGCCTAAAAAACCCACTTTGGGACCAGTTACGCGTGTGAAGCGCGAGTGAAGTTCAAGCTGTCTGCAGCCAGCGTAGACTGCTGTGGTGATAAATATGTAAGCATATCTGTTCCGTCAGGCAGGCACGAGACGACTCCAACAAGAAGCTTTAATACATCTTGTGTAAACAGGGTGTTAAAATCATGTGTGACACTTGAACTGGAGGAAATAAATCAATGAAATGATCATAAGGTGATGTAAAACTAAACTTCACCAATGAGGTTATCCCAATCAGTGGATAGAGGAGGGTAACTCTACGACTATAAAATCATTATTAATAATAATCTTTTTGCGTTACTCATGGGATTATTGTGTGCAATGTCATAACACCTTTTGAAACGTGGTTTTATTATACACAATAAGGTAAAAAAAAACTTGGTTATAACAATTAAATAGTAAATGGGTGAAGAGTATTTAGAGAAGCTACAAAGACTACCTATTAAAGGTGCTCTAAGTGATGTTGGGTGACGTCACTTCTTGTTGACGTTCAAAGTATTGTCAAACACAACGGAGACTAGCTCGCCCCTCCCTCCTCCTCATCCCGTCCCCTCCCCCTCCCTTCCGTGCTTCCTGAAACATGAATGAATCATGAACGCATTGTGGAAGTAGCCTACGTGCTAACACTGCTGCGGTGAGGGCTCAACCAACTCCTTCTTGACGGTTATTGTCTGGAACACTGTTTGTTATGTTTGGTGGTGCAGGTTGGCGCAGTTTGTTTTTGTTGGCGTTTGTGGAGCCTGGGCTGTCTACAGAGACCGCGTTTTTTTTACAGTGTGTTCAGGGGACAGGCAGCTAGCGGATAGTGAGGAGATGTTTTTTTTACAGTGTGTTCAGGGGACAGGCAGCTAGCGGATAGTGAGGAGATGTTTTTTTACGGTGTGTTCAGGGGACAGGCAGCTAGCTGATAGTGAGGAGATGTTTTTTTACAGTGTGTTCAGGGGACAGGCAGCTAGCGGATAGTGAGGAGATGTTTTTTTACGGTGTGTTCAGGGGACAGGCAGCTAGCCGATAGTGAGGAGATGTTTTTTTACGGTGTGTTCAGGGGACAGGCAGCTAGCTGATAGTGAGGAGATGTTTGCTATATGTGACAAAAAATGTTGTAGCCTAAAAAATGCGTGACATCGCTTAGAGCACCTTTTTAAGTATACATATTCTTATCTTACAGTTTGGGACTCATTGACTTACCACTGAATGTTATGTTAGCTGGTTGGGCATAACACAAAATAGAGGACTATAAATCTTATCTGGTTGGGTCTAATTGTTTTTATGTTTAGATCAATTCCTGCTGATAATATCCGCGGCTTTTTTGGAGCCAGTGTTACAGCATGGAAGCTCCTTGCTCCTTCTTTTATTATGCTACTGTTCGCTTGACAATTTTTTGGCATTAGGTCTGAGAGCCATTATAATCTTGTTATTGGAAAGTTCTGTGCTCTATTTACATTTATGGTTTCTATTCAAATAGGCACCTGCCAGCCTTTTTAAAGCTGCATTGCCTCCAGTCCAATTATTGGACTCAGTTGGCATAGATCTTACTCTTTGTGTTTGTGTTCCAAATGGTCATTTTTGATTATTTGACTGATTTTTGTTCAATAGTGTCCACCCTGTGTCTTTAATCCAGCTTGTATGAGATTCCCAGCATTTTTCCATCCTCCTTCTCCCAACACTTCCGGCGCCTTCTGGATGAGGCGGACGAAACGGACAGCATCCATGACGTGACCCTTCAGGCCGGCGATCGCACCTTCCCTGCCCACAAGTACATCTTGTCCATGAGGTCCGAGTTCTTCCGGAAGCAGTTTATGTCTGAGAATGGCGAGGTTGATGAGGAGCTTGATGGAGAAGTGAGGAAGAGCGAAGATGCTGTGGGCTGCGATTTAATCATTTTGGAGAAGATCCCACCAGACATGCTGGAATACGCCCTGCACTTCATCTACACAGACTCCTGTGAGCTGCTGGTGCACGGGGCCCGGCCGAGAGTCTCAGGGGCCTTGACTGGACAACACCAGGTGAGGATAAGAAAGGAAATGGGTTATTCTCTTCAACTCTGCAACAGAATCTGGATGTGCTAGACTTAAGTGTTTAATATAAAGCACTTTGAATTGCATTGCTGCTGAAATTTGCTATACAAATAAAGCTGGCTTGCCTTTTAATATTAGGGTTGTCACGATTTCGTTTGTTGTTTTCGTTGTCAGCGAGTGTGTGTTCGTTGTGATTGTGAAGTTAGCATAAGGTTATAGCTAGTGAACGTAGCAGTGCAGTCTGTGTACAGTTTATCTGTTAGTGAAAAATGCTACAACTCCTCAAGAACCAAACCAAGTTCATGTGTCTTTCTTGCTACCTGTTGGTTAAAGTGAATGAGGTTAGCCACGGAGCTAGCGACAACTTTAGCACAGACTAACTAACTTAAGGTGGGCTCGCTGCAACTGACCACTACTAATCAGCATATGATGTCATTTGCACCTATGCACTCTAAGAACCCAGGGAAACCCCTGCTATTGGCTTGAGTCTATACAAAACATTTGCTTTAGCCGGGAAGAGCTGAGCCTCTGACTCTGCTGTGGTTATTTCATAAATCCCATGTTCCACTGTCTCTGTCGCCATTGCCAGGACTCGGAGCAGGAGAGGCTTATCAGCAGCCTGCAGGACTTGGGCCTGAGAGGCCGTTCAGCCCTCGAGGTGTACTGCTCCCTTCCCCCTGCAACCAAAGGAGACGGTGACAAGGCCAAGAGCAAGTGTGCCAAGCCTGGCAAGAAGGGAAAAGGAGGCAGAGGTGACAAGCCCGGGGCCAACGAGGGAGGGGCCAACCCTGTGAAAACCTTACAAGGTGTTGCAAAAAAGCTGGGCCTGGGAAGCCTGTCTGCACGGTGAGAGACCGAGTGTGCCTTAAAACGAGGGGCAAAATCGCGTGTGGTGTCATTTCTTGTTAATCATGCTTTCTTTAAATATTGACAGACTGGACGGAGTCAAATATGAAAATGGAAAGATCAATGTTATAAACAAGAAAACTGGCAACAAACCCAAATTCTACCAGAAAAAATGGTGTGTATATGAATTTATATTAAACAATATATAACAGTCGCAGCTATAGATTAGATGGCACATTAATGAATTTGACTTGAAAATGTCGATTTTTCTGAAATATGTCTTCATGTGTCTGTTCAGCTCCTATCTTTGTGACGTTACTCTGAAATCTGAAGATGGGAAAGAGTTTCCATGTCACAAAAGTGTCCTCTGCGCAAGACTAGGTAAGGTCGGCCCATCAAAGAACCGAATACACAGATGTTCATTCATTCGTACTGAAAAGAGGATGCAGGTTGTTGAGGTCATACAGCCTCATGTGCCTCATGGTGTAGAGTCTTAAAATCCCTAGTAAAAATATGATTGGGCCTTTTTGAGTAATAGCCTCCTGTCTGTTAAAATGTGATTGCTGTTTGATGGAGATACAGAAAGTGAGTCCCAAATGTTTTTACTTTTGTCTCCATCTTTTCTGCAGAATACTTCAATAGTATGCTTGGAAACCCCTGGATCGAGGTATGCCATGTTTTTATTTCACAATGCCCTATTTATGAACCAGTGTGTCCGTGGTATTTAATGCTTGCGATGCACTTTCATGAACATAACCATACTGGTACTGATAATGATGTTGTCTCCCTCAGGCCACATCCTGCACTGCACTGGAGATGCCTACCAGCTCCGAGATTCTACAGGCCATTCTCGAGTACATTTACACAGACGAGTGTCCCACCATCAAAGGTAGCTTCTCAAGTTTGATGTTGACTGGCAGCTCAAATAAAAAAATAAAAATGTAATGACGTTTTGGTGAATTTGCATTAACATTAAAAAGGCACTGATTGTTGTCTTTTCTTTGCTCAACAGAGTCTTTGAATGTAGAGTTTGTCTGCAACGTATTGGTTGTGGCCGACCAGCTGCTCATCACCAGACTGAAGGAGATGTGCGAGGTTGTCATCACCGAGAACTGTATGCTATGCTGCATTTGTCTTTTCCTCTACCCTTAATTTACTCTGCCCTTATCCTTTTCCTGCTTTTTTTTCACATGAACATTACAACTTTATGGATTTTAAGGTTAGATACCAAAAAACACATTCATGCATTCTGAGGGTTATTCAGACTGATGTCCCTTATTGTAACCACTTTCTTAAGATATTTGATCCACTTTTACACTTTACACTTCTACATCCACGAGGAATGCAGAAAATCATAACTTAAAAAAGATGGGTTTAGAATTCACCCAGTTTTTTTTACTTTCATGTTTTTTTATGTTCATTTTTAGTTAATGCAGCCCAATTTTTCAAATGGAAGTAATGGAAAGTATTACTAGGCACAGTTGCGTCTGTGAAATGATTTCCTGTGAATTGTGAATGAAGCTGCTTTGCTCTTCTCAGTGACTCTGAAGAACGGTGCGGAGCTGCTGGAGTTTGCCACCATGTACAACGCAGAGCAGCTTAAACTCTCCTGTCTCCAGTTCATTGTGCTCAACATGGCCGCCCTGCTGGAGTCAAAGTGAGAATCACAAGAAATAACCTAAAATGGACTTAGAAAGCTCAATTATTAATTAGTGAAGAGTATTTCTGCATTTCATTTTGTTTTATAACAATTTAAACAGTGCTACAATGAATCTCATTAAAAATTTTCATTATAACATAAAGTATACATTGGTCCATACAAGAGTATATATCTTATATGTGATCAGTAGTTGATATGAGTAACAAAGAAGAGCAACTTTTTCAACTATGAAAACTGTTTGTCTCAAAGTAAAGCGTCCAGGTTTGATACTTCATATTAGCGGTTTGTGGTTTCAAAGCCTATAGAGAGTCAGAAACCTCTCCCGTTCCTTCCAGAAAACGCTGCTTCAGACTGCAACTCATTATTGAAATGATTACTGATTTGTTTGTTGAATTTTTTCAAGACAATGGTGTTAGGTTTGTTGAATTAGCTACTAGTAGTGGAATCCATCCTTCCTTCTCAGCTTACAGCTGAGCAGAGAGTTCTTCAGATCTGATCACTTAGCTTGACTTTGAAGCCAAAGACATCTGTCTGAAGAGTGACTCAGAAAAACTCAAAGGATGGTGCACCATTCCTAGGACAACAGCATTTATTAAGCTCTGACAGCACAACCAGAAAACCAGCACTGAGAGTGAGATGGACTGATGGATGTCAACTGAGCCAGTGAAGGCAGAGTGTCCACAAAAGAACAACAATAAAAATGTGTGTAAACAGAGAGTAGATATGAAATAGCAGGCAGGCAGACATGAAACAGGGCAGGCAGAGAGCAGGAGGGCGGGGAGAATATGGCACAGGTGTTATGATATATATATGTGGTAAAGGAGAGAGGACAGGTGTGTATATATATATATGTGTAGTATATATATAGTGTATAAGAAAGGAGAGGCAGGTGCGGGCAGGTGTTGGCATATATATGTGAGGGGAGTGGTGGTGAGAGATAAATACAGGTGCGGCATATGTGCAGGTATATATGTGAAAAGTGGTATGGTATGGCAGTAACACTATATATAGCAAGGGCAGGTGCAGGCAGGTGAATATAGCAGAGGTGGCAGGTGCAGGTGTAAGAGAAGAGTGGTAGCAGAAGAGGCAGGTGGTGTGGTAGTGGTGAGAGAGGTGGCAGTGGCAGGTAGAAATGCCATGGCATGGCACTACAGGTGTATAAATGTGTATGTGCAGCATGGCAGGTGTAAAGGTGCATGCAGTGGCAGTGTATGGTGAGAAAATATAGCAGTGGTGTGGTAAGTATATGAGATGGCGGCAGAGTGGGTATATATGTGGCAGAAGAGTGGGACATACATAAAAAGTAAGGTTATGGCAGAAAGTAGGAGATACAGACAGCAGGTGAGGCAGGCAGGTGAGAGGGGCAGGAGGTGCAGAGGAGAGTAGAGTAGAGGCAGTAGGGCAGAGAGGCAGAGAGAGGGTGGCAGGTGATGAAATGCAAGAGGCACTGCCATAGTGATGAGAGGGCGCAGAGGAGAGGTGCAGGCATGGCGGCAGCAGGCAGGTGTGTATGTGGCAGGTAGCAGTACATGCAGGAGCACAGGCAGCAGACAGAGAGAAAGTACAGAGGATGCCGCAGGTCACAGGCGGAGCGGAAGAGCACAGGTGAGGTAAGAAGAGCAGGCAGGCAGCAGAAGACAGAAAGAGCATGAAACATGGTGTAGGGAGAAATACAGGGAAAAGTGTGCAGGTGGTGGCAGGTGGTGGCAGCATAGCACATACAGGCCTAATGAAAACCATATAGCTGTTCATACTTTGGTTTGATATATCTCTGACTGTCTAGCTCAGAGTCCTGTCCAACATGACGTAATTCTGGAGATGAGTTGAGTTTGTTGCTGGAGATATAGTTAATTCTGATGCTGTTGAATAGTTCCAGCACTGAACACTGATACACAAAACCAGTAGATAAACACTTCATTCAACTCAGTATATTAGCTGTGTCAAAAACTGAGTTCTTTCTTAGCAATGAATATGTGAAGAATTCCCAAAACCTGACTTATATGCAGCATTTTTAAAAACTACAGATGGAGTTCTTCAAATACATAAAAGGTTTGAATATGATTTGGTTGATTCTGTTTGAACCCACCAGCACAACTCTGAACTGAACTCCAACAGGAACATCCCAATATCACCCTCTGCAACCAATAAAGAAAAAGATATGGTTAGTTGAATACAGTGCTTCCCATACTATAAAGTTATAATATAGTGAAATGTATTATGACTGATTGCAGTGACTAATAATAAAGCAGTGTTTGAACGTTTTCTTCCGTTTGTACAGCTGATTGAAGTCAGTCTTGGTTCTCGTACCTTAATGTAAATGTGTACAGGTTCAGGCTGTGATAGTAAATTTGTTTTTTTTTGTTTTTGTATTCAGATCCCAGCCATGCAAAAGAGGGTTATCACTCCATATCCTGGCGCCCCAGACCTCAGTGTGTATGAGGATGAGGATTTGGACTCAGCGTTTCGCCCCAAACCACAAGCAGAGCTGGATCACTCCTGCAGGTACACAAACAGAAATGTTCTGTATCCATATGGACTCTTATTGTGTTTGTTTTCTGATTTGGTGCAGAGTTTTGTATCTGCCAGTAAAAAACAACATTGCTCTTTTCATCTCGGTACAGACCAGGAAAAAACATTCAGTCGTGACTACTTAATGTATAGAACTAAAGTTAAGGAAAGCAGGAGCTAACCAGGCTATCTGCAAGTCCTTGGAGCCCTAAATTTATTTATTTATTATTTATTTGTTTATTTAAAAGGGACAATGCACATCAATTGACATTTTTTGTTTGCACTCAAAATGTAAATGTGCCAGAATTGGCAAAAAAGCTAATTTTCATCCGTAGTCCCTTGGCAGGTCAACACATCATTATATTACATTAATTAAAAAAAAGAATGCAAGAAAGATAGAAAGCAAATTAAAGAAGAAGAAGAGAGGGACAAAAGAAATAAAAAAAATAAGTACAACACAAAGAAGGGCAGTACCTAGGATGAGGTAAACTAGCTATTGATGATTGCAGTTTGAGTGTGGTTTTAAATGATAGATAGCTGGTGCTTTCTCTGAGTTCAATAAGAGGGCAGTTCCAATAATTTGAGGCCCGTACTGAGAAGACTGTTCGGCCAAACTTACTACGTCTACTCTATACTGTACTATATTGGCATGGGGTACTTTCCATAAAATCATATCTCAATGCAAATCAAACCAGCTAGTAGGCTAACTGAAATAAAACCATGTTAATCTCTAGGTAGATAAAAACCTGCCTGCCTCTATGGGAATTTAACATAGGGGTGTACTCACGTTTGTTGCCAGCGGTTTAGACATTAATGGCTGTGTGTTGAGTTATTTTGAGGGGACAGCACATTTACACTGTTATACAAGCTGTACACTTAATACTTTACATTGTAGCAAAGTGTAATTTCTTCAGTGTTGCCCCCAAATATATAATGAAATATTTACTAAAATGTCAGGGGTGTACTCACTTTTGTGAGATACTGTATAAATTCACCCAGGGGTGGAGGTGCAAGCCCATGTAATATTTTGAAAATGAGGCAAGCATCTAGATATTGTAAAAAAAACTGTCAACATTAAATAAGTTGTATTTAGAGAGAGAGAGAGAGAGAGAGAGAGAGAGAGAGAATTACTTTTTTACCACATTACACCCCCCCCAGGGAAATCCTGTTAAAGAAGGCCAAGATGAAGGCTAAAAAGAAACCAAGGCGACGCTCTGACAGCTCAGGAGGCTACACTCTCTCTGATATCATTCAAAGCCCCCCTGCTGCAGGTACACTTAAACACATACGCAAACACACATGATGGAAATATTGTTTGTCATTAATCTTTTACCACTTGTATGTCATGACAAACCATGTTTTTTTTTTGTTTTTTTTTTCTCCACCACACCAACTTCTTTTAAAGCATCAGCTTGTTGTTGTTAGGTAAAATGTAATCATTTCACTCACACACACTCTCTCCTCTCAGTGGTCTCCCCGTGCCTGGTGAAGTCAGGCAGGGCTAACTCAACAGAGTCCCTGCAAGAACTGCTCACATCCGACTCCGAGGGCAGCTACATGGGAGTGGGCAGTCCCCGAGACATGCAGTCACCTGTCTTCCACGACAGAGCCGAGGTTAATGTCTGACCACCACAACAATCACATGACTTGTTTTGTTGCCAACTTAATATAACAGATGATGCTAGTCGTTTTGCCGCTTACTGTGGGTGCAGTATGAAAGAATAGTAATACTTAAACTTGTGTTTACACTTTTATAGTTATCCATTTGCCATTGTATGACCATGTTTGATTAACAAAAAGCAATGTGGCTTCATTACATGGCGAAGTAGATATAATAAAATTGTTGTTCATCATCTGCAGGATGAGAAGGCTTTCAGTCAGAGGCTAAAGACCCCACCCAGTACCCCGACCTCCCTGAAAGATCTCCCAACTCCCCCCAACTCTGCTCCACAAATCATCCCCAAGATCCTTCCCTGGTAAGATAGACCTGAGGATGCTATATTTTAAAACATCTTCTTATAATCTCCTCCTCCTAACAATACAGTGGATAGAACATTCAGAAGGAGGATATCAGTTTATTTGAAAAGCAGTTTTGAGGTTTGATTTGATACAAGGGACCCTGACTTAAACAACACACCTTAAATCTTCCCACTCGATTTTGAGGAAGAGGTTTGGGAAAAGGAGGAAGCACTTTGATCCCTACTCACTAAATAAGTATTGAAATTTGAGCTATATGTTGTAATGCGTACTTTTTATATATATATATATATATATATATATATATATATATATATATATATATATATATATATATATATATATATATATATATATATATATATATATATATATACACACACACACACATATACTGAGCTCCTGCAACCCCCCAGGGTGTAGTATGTGTGACTGTGTTATTACTGTCTGCAGTGCTGCTCGTCCACCCCCAGTCTTGGATCTGAGAACCATCATGGACATGGAGGCCAACTCTCTGCAGACCCTCGGTGCAACTCCTAAAAGCCCTGGAAGGTATGAGACGTCTGCTGTATATCTTCTGACTGAGGACATGATTAACAAACAACAATTAACAGTGACTAGTTGATGGAGGCAGTGATGGCGATCAATTAATGACTGATTGCAATAAAAAGTACAGTTGAACTGTTTTTCTATAAAATGTGATGCTTAATTGTGTCCTATTGCCCAGTCTGAAGGAAAGCGGTACTGCCACATGAGTGAAGATTATTATTTGACTTATTCACTTCAGCTAACAGTACATATTTTTCCTCCTGCCTGCAGTGTCAATACCAGCATTAAGCACTCCCCTGTTCCCACTAAACTGTCCCAGAAGCAGAGGAAGATGTTGGCCATGGCCAACAAAGAGGCCAGTGTGGAGTCCACTGCATCCAAACCAACCCCCACAGTCACCCCATCCAAAAGTAGTGGGAAGGCCTGGTGAGTGATCCCAAATATGAAGAGCTTTACTGTCCACTACTCACAACTGTCAACAAATGACTTCCTGCTTCCTGTTAATGAGTTTATAGCCCGTCACTGGTGTGAGAGTTTTTGCAATCAGTGCATCTGCAATCAGTATTTATGTATGAACAACGGACAAAATGACCCACAGATAATTATCTCCTAACTGCAGTTCCCCTCAGCTCTACGGAGGGTTTTTGCGTCTTTCAGCTAATTGTTTCCGCTTTACGGCCCACAACTTAACTGTTTTTTTCCCCCCCTCTCACAGCTCTCACCAGTGTTGTTTATGGCACAGCAGGCAGCTGTTTTCTGATAAACCCACTGTACACTACCTGCCCACCATCAAATGTCAGACAAACAAAGTTAGCAACTAGCAGGTGAACCTAGTGGATTAGCATTAAGCAGCTAAAGAAACAGCTATTTCCCTCACAAGTTTGTGGAAACCAAACGGAGCTAAAAGGAAAGCCAATATTAAACTTATGTTCATCAGGTGGACACAGACACGACTCCAAATGAATGCTAATGTTGCTCTTGGTCGGCTAGATGTGTTAATAGGCAACTGTTTGCTAACATATTCACCAAACAAACTGTAAGTAATTCACCATGAGAGAACACGCTGACAGGACGGTCCTACAAGTTGAAAGCAGATAGATGCTAAACAGAGAATGTGCCAAAAAGAAGTCCCTGAGTTATTTGTAGCCTTAATCTGAGGTCAACATTAATTGACATCACACACAAATTGAAAATCTTAAAACATGTTTTTGGAATGTAAATACAGAGCACACGCTGCAATCAATGTCATCTGATCTGCAGCAGCACCTCCAGAAGTGATCAGAGCTCCGCCAGGATTCTTCAGTCCATACGTAACGTTTGTATTGGTGCCAAAGTTTTGCACCTACCAAAGCTGTCATTGTGGGTAGAAAAATCTGCACTTCCACTCTAGAGAGTTAGAAAACATGATCCTCTCTGCAGGAAAACAAAAGTAAGTTCTGGCTTCAAAATAATGGTTTCTGTTGACAGTAAATCCTCCCAGCCCATTCACCTGCTTAACATAGTAGATTTGAAATCTGGAGAGTATATTCAGGTGAAAATGCTTCTTCTTTTTACATTAAGAGTACCTCATCTGTTTAAGGATATGGTGCTTGACAAATTCGAAAGGAAAACGGAATAAATGACTAACGGCAGCAACAAAAGGGCAACCATCTTTTTACTTTTATCATGAATTTATGTATCATACATGCTCATTTGTTTCAATCTGCAGGGCAACAGCGGTCCAGTCCCCACCTTCCTCATGCTCTTTTCGAGCGCTGCTGGAAGAGGAGGAGAACTGCCTGATCAGAGTGGGACAAACGGGAGCCCAGAGGGGACTGGGGGCCCAGGTATCGCCTGTCACCGCTACTCCTGCAACCAGGAGGGTCACGTTCAAATGTGCCGAAAGCAGCGAGCCAGAGCGACCCACTGGGTGAGCGCCTATACAGAAACGCGCACTAGAGTACAAACGCACAAGAGAGAGGTCCATGCCAAAACTAGGTTGACTTCTTCTGTTCTCTACTGCTGTCTTCCACTTGGTGGCACTGTTGTAGTGTCTTCACAAAACTATTTTTTTTATTTTTTATTTTTTTTATCAGCAGCCCACACACACACACACACACACACACACACACACTATATATACAAGATACATAATACCACATTAAGAGTCATTCCCTGGTATTTCAATACTAACTAACCTTATTGCAATACCTAATCCAAGCCTTAATTTAAAATACTTGAATTATATCCGTTCCAATTATGTTCTCATCCGAAAGGAGAGAAGAGAAATATCTTTGGGTCACTTGGAACACACTTTAAAATTGATCTGACACAAACACACTGGCTTTGAGATTACGAAGTGAACGGGGAAGTAGCGCTGAGTGTTTATCTCCGACTGATTCTCCATAGAAGGCAGATAAATATGATATTATATATATATATATATATATAAATATAAATAAATAAATAAATAATCTCTCAACTTGTTGAATGTAAGTGCTGACTGACAGGATCTCCTCTAGTTAGAAAGAGTGAGAGTGGCGAGGTGAGGTGAACCAGACCCGGTACAGCCGGTTTGTCTCGGTTGACACTGAGTCACCCTGACCTTTACAACATCCCCCGACAGCTGGACAAACACCACACACACACACACACACACACACTCTCTTACACCACAGTATGAGCTCCATTCTGTAAATATGCATTTCTAGTTGAATTATAGACAACAATTGTCCATGAAGGCACATTATATTTATATGCATCTCTGATGTAGGACTGTGTGTGAGAGATACAAATGAATTCAACTGTGGGAGTGTTAGACCATCTTCGTCTTCCTAGCTTTTTGCAAGTGCATCTCTTTTTTTTATCTGATGTCATACTTCCTTTGCTGTATCTTTACAGCATGAAACTTGGGTAATCTTTAGAGCCGACTTCTAGATATTAAACAGCTGTGTGTGGGAGCCACTCTAGTGAAGCTGGTGATGTTAATCAGTGTTGATAAGGGCAGCCCTCATGTCACAATGGATCATACAGAACAGGGAGCAGGTTTCAGGTTCCTCTTGGTATTTGAATGAGCAGAGAGACGGAAGAGTTCAAGGCTCAGGAAGCCGCAGCAACCTCGTATATTTCCATATCCCAAATGAGAATTAATAGAGATGCCTATTCTATTCATTTCCAGAGGTCTTTTTTGGCCGGATTAACATGCGCACACACAAACACAGACTTTCCAAAAAACATTTCACATGCATCAAAGTGAGTTATTAGAAAATGTTTTTGCCACATTTATAACAAACTATTAATGCAGTGTGTCTCTAACCCTAACGTAGTAACTATGAAATGAGAAATCACTTTAAGCACACACAAATCAGACTGCAGGGAGCTCATGTCATCTATGTGACATGTCATATTTTACATGTCATGTCGAATAGATGTCCAGGATCATTGTAGAATAGGAAAAAGCAAGACAGGTTGTGCACTTTCGGAGTCGGAAAATATATTCAGAGAGGGAACGATGTCTCCTGCCATCTTTTTTTTTTTAAAGGCAAATTTATTTATATAACAAGTAATAAGAGGTAGCTTCAAAGTGCTTTACAAATATGTAAACTTTTAATGGAAATGGAAAATAACTTAAAAGATTGAATTAAAAAAATTAACTTCGAGAGGATCCTGATGTAAAAATTCAAATAAAGATTAAAAAAGCAGTAAACATTAGAAGGCAGCAGAAAATGTGTGGCCTATAGTAACGGAAAGAAGCTTTGCTGATCTTGTGTTCTAACTCTGCAAACAGATTTTGTTAGGAGTACACGGTTGTTTTGGGGTAACTAGGGCCCAGACTATTTCAGTAACCTAGCTCACTGGTACTGAAGGCATCTATCAGTTTTTCCACATTAGCTTAGCATTGGGTAGTCTTTTGTAGCAGCTAAAATCTATATTTTTTTTACAATAATGGATCTAATGACTTACATGAAATGTGAAAGGGATTGAGATGAATCCAGAGAATTCTAGCCTAACTCTACAGTTCCCCTCAGCTCTGTGGATCTTTAATACTTCTTTCAGGTCTTAGTTTTGATTGACAGTTGTAACTTTGAACAGTTTTGGTTCACGCCCACCAGACTCATAGTGTCGTTTCGGTCAATGGACTGAATCCGTTTTTCAACGGGATGGAAGTCATTAGAAGCAAGCGATAGGTGTAAATCTGAGAATTGTCAGCATAATTATAATAGGAAATATGTTTTTTTGTTTTTTTGTAAATACTATGCCCTATATATGACTGGATGCTTGTAGAGATGAAATGGGACAGGTCCAAGATTCAGACCCTGTGGAACCCCGTATGAGGTCTTGTGTTCTTTAGACCTGAACTGTCCAATGGAGGCTAAGTGTTTCTGGTCCCAAGCAATGATTTTAAACCAGTTTAGACTGGTCCTGCCATTTTCCAGTCTACTCAACAATATTTTGTGATCCACTGTATAGGGCTGCACAATTAATCACAATTGTATCGAAATCGCAATATGGACTAGTGCAATATCCAAATCGCTGGGGGGGGGCGCGGCAGGCGCGGAAATCTATCTATAAATTGCAGGAATGTGTGTGTGTGTGTGTGTTATGCGCATTACTCTTGAAGCGTTAGTCCGATGGATTTCAAATTTGACAGGTGTCTTGCTACGGGCAAGAGTAAGTGCAGTGCCAAGTTTGACGTTGTTTGGATTAGAAATGCAAAATATATCGTTAAATATATATATATCGGTAAAATAAGCACACATTGGCTTTTGCCGCTCTAGCCGCTGGCCACTCCCCCTCTCACACTGCCCACTGAGTGAGCACTAAACCTGTTTGAGTCGTGACTCACTCGGATCTTTCACCTGACTCTTTAAATTAACTCATGAGTCGCTCATACTACACGAGACAACACACACACACACACACACACACACACACACACACACACAAACGGTCCGGTTCTGGTGGTGATTAACGCAGATATGTGCTGATTGGTTCTCATAACGGGCCAGGTCTGATTACTCCACATTGTCATTGTGATATTTTGTGATATACCTCTGTCAGGTAAATCAGTAAGTCAGTAGTAGGCTGTGCAGGGGAGTTGCATATGAAGTGGTTCGGGGTCCTTCTGTAAGTCATTTTGGGCTACAATTTGGTTTTGATGAATTCTACAAGCAGCAATACCACAGGCCAAGCAATCAGCTGTTCCAAACAGGCACATTTTCAACGGGCACTGCACTAGTATTTGTTAATGGCAAAATATGTGTCAAACCGTTCTGAATGAAGTATTGTGGTGCTGTGAGACATCCCGGCCTACAAAACCTTTGTTTGGTACAGATCCTCGCAAAAAAATCACACTACAATCATTTTAATTTCTTTCAATGTTAATAATTTTCAATGAAGACGAGAGTAATGGTACAAAAACGATCATTCCCTCCAATATCTTGAATCGTGTCGCAATCGCAATATCAGTCAAAATAATCGCAATTATATATTTTACTCATCGTGCAGAACAAAACTCTTGCCTGCATCTGTGCTCATGCAAAGATCATGTAGAACATGAATAAGCTCTGTCTCAGTACTGTGATTCTGAAGTAATCTGTATGATCGAGATGTATTCGAACTTCAGTCCCACCATGCAGTCATAGCAGAGGTTTTGTGAAAGCCAGGTGGACAGGCGGCCGTTCACTCACAGGAGCTTGTCAGTTGTAGTCAACTCAACCTTTGTCCGTGCACTTAGACTCTTGTTGCTTTCACTAGCACAGCAACCGGCACTAATACCCATCCTCTCTTTTTCTCTCTCTCTCTCTCTCTTTCTCTCTCGCTCTCTCTGTGTGTGTGTGTGTGTGTGTCACCCGTCTCTCCCCTCAGGCCCTGGGTGCTAGGAGCAGTGGGCAGCCCTCCCGTCTCCTCCCTTGTGACCTTTGCCTCCATCGTGGAGGAGGAGAAGGAGCAGGAAGCCGCGCTGATACGCAGCCGCGAGAAGCCGCTGGCGCTCATCCAGGTAACGTGTCTTGTTTGTGTGCGTTTAGTGTTCGCACACTCACCCACAAATGCAGTACACACTCCTGGCATGACTGAAGTTATAGTTTGTGTGTGCACCATCCAAGTGGAAAACATAATGGTGGTGTTTCATGGTTGAATCTCCTTTCTATCCCTATCTGGCAGGCATGCAATAAACACCACATTCTTTACAGTGCCGGTTAGAAGTGAGGTGTCTTCCAGTTTTGTCTTTAGACAGCCCTCGTCTACCCTTTCTGTCAACGCCTTCACAAATAACTTATTCCCCCTTCGGCTTTCTGCTTGCCATTACATAAATCACTCTTATTATCATTAAGCTCTCAGTGTCAGCATTTTCTCTTTTACCCTCACATAAAGTGTGGGTTTTTCTGACCACAATATCCTTTATATAATATCTTTTTCTGTCCTTGTAGATTGAAGAGCGGGCAATCCAAGATCTTTTGTTCCATTATAAAGCACGCAACAACCCCGATGAGCTGATAGTGGTGGAGAGGTCTTCCAGAGGTCCTATGGCAGTCCCAACCTGGAACAAACACTGATGTTTAGCAGCACAGCCGCTACATACGTCAAAGTGAAAACATCCCCTGCAGTTGTCTCTCTGTATTGTTGGCCGCGTCCCTGCTGCAGCTTCCCAGAAATATCCTCCGATCTATCAGTCCGTGTTGAGATGCGCCCCAGACTCCAGCCCGCTGTGGGATGGGTTTGATGCAAATGTATGCTCGTCTCTGCAGTGTTACTTTTAAGTTTTTATTTTATTGCTGCTCAACATTTTGTTTCGTATGAGTGAGAGGGAATGAGTGTTCTTCCTAACTTTATGTGCTCCTGTAGAGAAGTTCTGGGTTTACTCATACTTGTTTGATTTTTGTTTTCTTATAGTGGGATTATATTTTACTTGGCAAACCAATGATACAAAAAAGTAAAAAACTTTCCCAAATGAATATGTGAAGTTAAAGTTGCCAAAGAAATGGAGATGTTCAAGCCACTAAATGGGTCCAAATTGCATCACCTCGAGTTCCACTGATGTGTGTGTGTTATATCAGTAGAATCTCTGAATGTGATGGAGAAAGTAAGAGTGCCAATTATCAACTTTGGCAGAGCATCATTTGTACTTGAGCTGTTTACCAAGGCACTATGTTTAGTTTATTTTTATGGTCCGTTCTTCTTGATACTTTGATCGTTTTGATTGATTGCTTCAGCTGGTTTGCAGTGACGTGGTAATCTTGCTGGACTCAGTAAAAATGTGTATTTTAAATATGACTGAAATATGTTTTTCATGTTTAAAATATATTATTTGATGCAGTTATAGTAAATGGTGATTGTGTGGAGCTGGCAGTCACTAGTTATCACTAGTGTGTTTCAGGGAAGGTGGTGTGCCTTTATCAAATAATGATTACAGATACAGCAGCTAAAATGTATTTTTTCCTCTTCATTATTTAGTTGTTTTACCCTCCAGCTTTTCTGCTGAAGCTACTGTAAGCTTGGTAGGTACTTCCCTTCTGATCTTGACCATGTGATATTGTCTTCACATGCCATTTGTGTGTGTGAGACATCAGGATGTGACTAGAAAATGGCATGTAATAAAATATCTCACCTGTGCAATGATCCTGCTTCCTGTCTCTATTTCAGTTTAGCTTTCAGCGGACAGAATGAAAAGACGGCGATAACGGTTTCTCAATTATTTTTCCGTTTTAATATAGTAGAAACGTGGTCCTTTACTGAAAAATGTGGCTCTCACTGCATCTAATAAAGATTTAATCTGCCCGTCTCCTGACACTTTAGCTGCCCTGCATGAGCAGAGGACCATTATCAAGTCTCAGCCTGTGATTAACTGTGATGACCCTGATCTGAACAGCAAGTGTGGCGATTTAGGGATTTTATTGGTTGTAATTGCAGGTAGAGCATCACATCCGAAGTCAGGGAGAGACAGCTCGTGGGGGAAATATTAATTACACATTAAGATCTATTACTCGGTGCAGAGATGACCCATGAATCAAAGCCTTAGAGAAATAGTCTGCTGCTTTACATCACTCCGCAACGAGCCGGGGCCGATACCACGAGCCTGGAACCAATGTGAAATGTTTTCAAAAGAACTGCTCATCCTCAGCGCCTGTGCTCTGAATAAAAATGTTGTTTTTTTGCAGGTAGAGGAGTGCCAAACATGTTTTGAAATTAGATCGTGAAGCATGAAAAAGCAGCCTACATAATACTATAGTATTAACGTGTACTTGAACATGTGCACTCTGTATGAGTGTGTTTACATGTATTGGTGTCCTAGTTTTGGGCTTATTGAGGATATGATGTTTACGTGGAACATGACAGACAGCTGGTCATTCATATGATTCTAACAGTATGGAGGTTTCTGATCATGTATGTGCACTGGTCTCTTTATTGCCC
Source organism: Sander vitreus (assembly GCF_031162955.1). NCBI lineage: Eukaryota > Metazoa > Chordata > Actinopteri > Perciformes > Percidae > Sander > Sander vitreus. Next base: position 30,143,077 of record NC_135860.1, on the reverse strand, counting down.
CTTCTGTCATGTTCCAAATGTGTTCATTTGGACTGATTTCGAACTGGATATTATTTTACTCTCAATGACATAAAAGTGAACGTTGTTACAATATTTTTTTCCCACCACTGAACTGTAACGTTCACATTGCTTTGGTCAGTTTTGCATTCATACTTGAAGGAAAAGCTGGATGTTTCAACCATTTAAGGCTATACATAACTTGTAGCTTTTTAACTATTTAAACCCATTATCAATTACGTTCTTTTCTACACCATTTAGCCATTACTTTTAGATATAAGGGCCATTCCTATTATACAGCAACATTTCTGTGCCCATGAATTACTTAACACTTTACAATAAGGTACACAAAAAAATATAGTTAATGATTAGTTACTGTTTTTGAAAGAGTAACGAGTGATTAGTTACTGTTTTTCAGAAGGGTAGTTACTGTTTTTTTGAAAGGGTAACGAATGATTAGTTACGGTTTTTCAGAAGGGTAGTTACTGTTTTTTGAAAGAGTAACTACCCTTCTGAAAAACAGTAACTAATCATTTGTTACTCTTTCAAAAACAGTAACTAATCATTAACTACCTATTTTTTTATGTACCTTATTGTAAAGTGTTACCGTTTACAAAGTTTTCATATGGAATAAATAACACCCAGCATCTACCAAAATGTCAGAATAACATCAGTCATTATGCATTTTGCCTGCATAAAAATCACACATTCTGTGATGTAGTATGAAATGTGTCAATTTCAATTCAATTGAATGTCAGCCAATATCAAATGTGTTTAAAAAAAATAATTTTCTCGGACCAACTTTCTTCATAATTTAGATTACCAGGGTAGAATTCTGAGAGTGTGACAAACATGAACATCATGAAACATGAAAAAAAGACATGAGTGAAAGTGAATGCTCAATCTTCTTAACTCCTTTGAGTTCCCTCCAAAAACAAAGTTGGTCACTTCATGAAAATGGTCTCAATGAGAGTTTAAAATGGCCTATAAAAAAAATTGAATTTGTTTATAATTGTATGGCTTTTTTAGTTCTTGTAGGAGTTGTTACTTTGCACTAGGGACATGGTAAAAGCGAGCACAACAGTAGTAGCCTATAACTCTATTAGCTTATAACTAAACACTAGTAGCCTATAACTATTAGCTTATAACTAAACACTAGTAGCCTATAACTCTATTAGCTTATAACTAAACACTAGTAGCCTATAACTCTATTAGCTTATAACTAAACACTAGTAGCCTATAACTCTATTAGCTTATAACTAAACACTAGTAGCCTATAACTATTAGCTTATAACTAAACACTAGTAGCCTATAACTCTATTAGCTTATAACTAAACACTAGTAGCCTATAACTATTAGCTTATAACTAAACACTAGTAGCCTATAACTATTAGCTTATAACTAAACACTAGTAGCATATAACTATTAGCCTATAACTAAACACTAGTAGCATATAACTATTAGCTTATAACTAAACACTAGTAGCCTATAACTATTAGCTTATAACTAAACACTAGTAGCCTATAACTCTATTAGCTTATAACTAAACACTAGTAGCCTATAACTCTATTAGCTTATAACTAAACACTAGTAGCCTATAACTATTAGCTTATAACTAAACACTAGTAGCCTATAACTATTAGCTTATAACTAAACACTAGTAGGCTATAACTATTAGCTTATAACTAAACACTAGTAGCCTATAACTCTATTAGCTTATAACTAAACACTAGTAGAATATAACTCTATTAGCTTATAACTAAACACTAGTAGCCTATAACTCTATTAGCTTATAACTAAACACTAGTAGCCTATAACTATTAGCTTATAACTAAACACTAGTAGAATATAACTATTAGCTTATAACTAAACACTAGTAGCCTATAACTCTATTAGCTTATAACTAAACACTAGTAGCCTATAACTCTATTAGCTTATAACTAAACACTAGTAGCCTATAACTATTAGCTTATAACTAAACACTAATAGCCTATAACTCTATTAGCTTATAACTAAACACTAGTAGCCTATAACCTATTAGCTTATAACTCAAACACTAGTAGCCTATAACTCTATTAGCTTATAACTAAACACTAGTAGCCTATAACTCTATTAGCTTATAACTAAACACTAGTAGCCTATAACTCTATTAGCTTATAACTAAACACTAGTAGCCTATAACTATTAGCTTATAACTAAACACTATCAGTCAATCACTATTCACCTCTATTAATTCTCACTGCTCATGCACACGCATTCATTCTCGCTTGTGGGGGGAGGGGCTTAGGAGACCGTTTGGGCTTTAGCAGAAAGGGGGGAGGGACTGAGAAGTTGTCGATGTTAATTTGGCTGGTTCAAGTCCTGGATCTTCGCAATCCTACCTACAGCACCTTTAAGAAAACATTTTTCATGTATATACAAAAATGTATAGCTAATACTTTAAAGACAACTTTAGTCCCAAAACATAATGAGTAATTCAAAACACTTTACTAGTTATAGCCACCTTTTGCTTTTACAATTGAATTTAAGATGGTCATTACGAACTTCTTATTGCATTCACTGATCTGATAGTGCAAGTACTACAGGGCAGATAAGGTCACACATTCATGTTGCTGTCATTATGTGTTTTTACTTTCATCAACCTTCGTCTCATTTTTATCTCAGACTTCAACTTCCTATGTAGGAGAAAAACAGTGCAATGTTTTCATAAAAAACCTAAAATCTCTTAATTACAAAGCAAAATCAGCAGTTTTCAGCTGGTTAGTTCACAGCATAGACTGTATAAAATAGGTTTACAGTTGTGGAACATGACTTGAGCCACACAAATCTACTCAGAAAAGTAAAAAAAAAAAAAAAAGCTGAAACTGAACAATTTCAGTTGCTATAAAAAATAAGAATAATCTTGTCAAATGCTGCTGTAATATTTCCTTTCTGTTGTTCCAAGGCATACCGGACTGGTAAGCTTAGCGTAACAATCTGTTGGAGAACTATTTAAGAGTCATTAACAATTTGACCCTTTGAACTTGACCCTAACAGATGACAATAAAAAATGTGGGTTTGGCTCTTGCTCATTTAACCTGGCACTATCCAGTCAGAGCAGCTTGGGAATGTAGGAGGTATTCCGTGGAGTGTCTAGAACGTACCTTTCTCTCCAAAAACAAATTAATCCTGAAGTTATCCTCACCGTCTGGAAGGCGGCCCTATTACTTTCCCATCTGCCTGGAATGCTTGATGGCCAGGGCCTATCCTCCACCATCTCCCCAAAGAAAGAGTGCACCTTCCCCAAATATGCTTCACTGCTCTGTCATGGTCTTCTCTGCAAAACGATGTGCTCTACTATTTACTATTGTAACCAGGGGTACTTGGTACCGCAGCAGTATCCAGTGGGTACATGGTAAGATTGTAGAGTAGGTCAACCGATAACCAAACAATATTTTTTTTTTTTTTATCGAAAGAGTCAGCAAACACAGGACCAAGCTATGGATAAAGAGTGTGTGAAAACTAGCGAGCAGAAAAGTTGAAATAGTAAGCTAAAAGGCTATAGAATACATAGCCTAAAGCAGGGGTGTCAAACTCAGTTTAGTTCATGGGCCACATACCCTTAATTTGATCTCAAGTGGGCCAAACCAGTAAACCACTCCAAAAAGATCAGAAATGTTATCTGCCACAGAGTTTCTTGTCAGCTTTAGTCTATCACACACACACAGAATGACCCACAAATGACTCAGGTACGTAAATGAAAATGATTGCAATAAACGATAATGTTGTTCTGAGAGCATTTTCATCTAATATGATGATAATGGCATAATAATACAGGTACACCTTTTCAAAGATCAATACACTTTTATTTCTAAAGAATATTTAACACTGGAACTGGAAGACATTTTAAATATCCACAATAAATGAACAAAACAACCAAAAACAATAAATAAGATGGACTCTCAGTCTCTGTTAACGAGAAATGCACTGGAATAAAATCCAAACACAGTCAAAAACTAAAAATAAAATGGAAATTTTTCCGGCCGCGATAATTTCCATTTAAAAATGATCAAGCTCATTTTTATTTATCGTGCGATTAATAGATTTATTGCATATTGCGAGAGGCCTAGGGAAGACTGAACTTAAATACACAAGACTGGGGAGACAATGAGACAAAGGTGCAACACATTAGTGCGGGGACAGGTAATCACACAGGCGGGAAGATATATGACAGGAAGTAAAACAAGACAACACAAGGGAGAACAGAGAATCTACAAAATAAAACAGGAAAAACTAACATGGAACGATCTAGACATGACAAGCTTGAAGTTGGCAACGCAAGTTGCTTCTGCTATTACAGCGTTGTAACTCCATTGTACGAAAATAAATAATGTTACGAGAGAGGGGTAATAGTCCGAAAAAAAACTTCTAAAAACATTTTTAAGATTAAAGTCGTAAATTTACGGAAAAAGAACTCAGATGTTTTCTGAGATTAATGTGGTAATTTGGATTTGGAATTAATTACGTCTTTGTAATTTTCCCCCTTTGCAAAGTCATCCAGTGGGCCTGATTGGACCCTTTGGCGAGCCCGGCTCTGGCCCACGGGCCGTATGTTTGCCACCCCTGGCCTAAAGTAATGCATACATGTGTTTAGCTTATAGGCGTAATTTACAGGGGGGGTAATCAAATTCGGCCAGTGCAACGGGGGGTTGGGGGGGCCCAAATCTAATTTCCCTAACATAAATAAAGACAATTGCAAAGCCATTTTATATGGAAGTAGCCGTGCAAAATGGGACAGTAGGTCAGCCTGATGACCGGTCCTCCATAATACCCTAAGAGTTTCTTAGGAGTTATTCATACTCTTCTTTGGCTTGAATGCTGACATGTAGTCGGAGAGGGGGTAAGTTTTCGACTAGCCCTTTTTAATCCTATTTAGTGGACATGGATCAGTTAGCCCTGGATTACCTGTTCTCTTCACAGCCATCATTTTGCCGGCAGCTTTACAAAGATCCTTAGGGCCTCAGGAAGTGTTTCACTTGGAGAGTGTGAGCAGAAACGTGCTGGCCTTCCTACTGTCTTGGCTGTCGTTCAGCTGGCGTCCTTTTGCTTTTCTCTTGCTGTCAGCCTGACAGCCTCCACGTGTCTCCTGGCAAACAGCATGGTTTTGGTGACTTTGACACAAAGCATGGGCCAAACCAAAGGATGTGATGACAGTTGTTGTGAATGTGTGGGAACGTGAGTGATTTCCAGTTTGTTTTTTTTGCAAAATTTTCAGAAGCTTCTACCTTCAAGAGCATAACTCCTACTTTTCTCGCCTGCATTTTTTTTCTTAAAACTTTTGTAAACACACACCCTTCCCCATTTTAACTGATATTACATGCAAAATATATTTGTGCACATGATTGCTTGGGGAGGTGGAACATGTGTACATTTAAAAGTAGTTTTAGTGGTGCAACAGAAAACTCAGATTGGACAGATAGTCTAGCTAGCTGTCTGGATTTACCCTGCAGAGATCTGAGGAGCAGTTAACCATAGTCCTCACAAATCCACCAGAGTTTAGAACGTCAACACAAAGAAAGCGGCAGGGGATTGCTCCGGTGGCAACGGAGCAATCCCGGAAGTGGAACGTTATAGACTAGGAGACTAGTGGAAGGTCCTAAGTCTATTGTTTCCAATGAGAGAAGTGAACTTGACCACAGATGATGTACTATTTCGCCCTATAGTCACCAAAGTAAATATTGGACCCATTTTTCACAAGCCACATATCTCCCAAACATTTTTACACTAAAATGGCATTTTTCAGACGGACAAAATTGAGAAAATGTAGTCTACTTTGTTTAGGATCTTTTTCTGTCTCAGCAACACACTCTCACGACAAAGATAAGCTACATATTATAGGTCCAATTCTGACTTTGCTTGTTTCTATCTTGCTCTCATAATATAAAGTCAATCTTTTTAAAGCCATAGTTCAACATTTTGGGAAATACAGTTACCCGCAATTTCCACCAACTGCGGAACGTCTGCGGACCGGCTCCGCTGCGTGTTGGCTGCGTGCTCCGCCGTCCTTCAATACCCACCAGGTCCGGATTTGTTGTGGAACGGCTGCGGCCATGACTGACAGCTGTAGTCACGAGGACCCACGAGATCTCGCGAATTCACGTATGATCTGTTGACTTCAGGCCTGTCTCCGCCCATTATGACGTTTTCAAGGTGTAGTGCAGGGAAATATGATCCGCCGTGAGCACGGTGTATTTTATTTTGAAAATTAACCGGATGTTTTATTTTGTTTCTGTGCTCGACTTCCTGTCCCGCACAGTCTGCCCTGTGCTGAAGTCCTGCGGAGCTCTCCGGCATCCGGCAAAAATAGAAGCTCTGCGTATCTTAAGGTGACCAGATTTCTGAGATAAAATCCGGGGACATTTTCAGCTCAGAAGCGTAAATACTCCCAAACAGGTAATGTTTTTATCTTTGTAAACTTAAAACGGGGACACTGCGGAGCGGATCCGCAGACGTTCTGCAGTTGGTGGAAATTGCGGGTTAATCACTTTCTTGCCAGATGAGAACTTCTATACCACTCTCATGTCTTCACAGTAAATATAAAGCTATATATGCTATTTTATTTATTTTGTATTTTATATTTTATATTTTATATATTTCTCATTTTTATGCTAGCATAAAAATTAGAAACGGGGAACACCTGGCTGTTTCCATTGGTAACAAAATCCACCTTCTAACACCTCAATAATTAACATGTTATAGGCTATCTTGTTTGTTTAATCCGTACAAAAACCAAAGTGTAAAAACGACAGGTTTTTGGTTTGCTATTGATTTTTGGTTTTACGAGCATTGCTGCTGGCAACTTTGCGCCTGGCCAAGAAATAGTCCCAAACAAAACCCCCGATAAAACACAAATTGTCGTTTTCGTTACTTTTGGACAGACGCAGGCTAACTGTTTCTTGTGTTTCTAATCTTTATGCTAAATTAAGCTAACTGGCTGCTGGCTGCAGCTTCTTATTGCTGTACAGACACGAGAATGGTATCAATCTTTTTCACTTCTTATAGACTGCGGTGTAGACCTACTCTATCTGTAAAGTGTCCTGAGGTAACTTCTGTTATGATTTGACACTATAAATAAAAGTGAATCGAATAGAACTGAACACTACTCTCTGTAAGAAAGTGAAGTGTATTTTCCCAACAATTTCAAACTATTCTTCCACTAAATTAAGGTACACAATATATGTTTGTTCCAAGTCCCTGCTGATCCTCCTGTCTTTTCTTTCATGCTTCCATCTCGAATGACTGCTAATGACATGTTGCTACTGTAAATGGACACACCCGTGCAGGGGTGTAGCACAAAATTCTGGGCCCTGTAGAAAGGCATTTTCTATGGGCCCCTCCCCGCATCCACAGCTATTCGATCTAGCATCTTTTTGGGCCCTCCTCACATGAAGGCCCTGGATACTCAGTCCCCTTTCCCCCCCCCCCAGTCTGACGCCCCTGCACTTCTGTGAAAGGCCCAAGGTGCGTTTAAGCGTACAGTTACAACGACAGATTAGAAAACAATGCTTGAGTTAAAGGCGTGGCTGTTTGAGGTGGGTATGGGTGTGGGGGGGTGGGGGATGTGTGTGTGTGTGTGTGTGTGTGTGTGTGTGGTGTGTGGTGTGGGGGGGTGTGGGGGTGACACAATCCCCAGACAAGATCACAGCGTGTCTGTAGCATCTATTAGTGTCTCAAGTGCTTCAGCAGCAGCATTCAGCTCCTTTACTGTCCCTGGACCTGCAGGCTGTGAGATCTCAGAGACATATAATAAGGCAGATTAGGTGAGATATGGGCCTCTCTATCTCCCTGTGAAACAGGACCCCGCCTGTAACCTTCCGCATTAATTTTCCAGGATAATTTGAAACCAAGCTTACCGCACACGCCAACCCTTGGAGATAAAAATCTGAAATAAAGGGTTTTTTCTGTACTGAAGTGATTGCTACTGCTGCTTCTTCTCTCCACAGACCCTGTATAACCCCATGCTACTTTTCCTCGACGGCGGAGCGATTCTCCAGTTTACTGTCACTGAGGGTCAGAAGCAGTTTGACTGAAAAGGTTCTGGAAATCCCATTTCTTTCCTTGTGCCTCTGATCCCCAACCAAAACTAACTCTGCTGTCAGCGGTGGGAATATCTCTTAGACAGCCGGGACAAACTGATGTGACCCTCCTGGAAATCCAGTTATCTCTGTGAAAAGGTGGGCGAGGAGACAGAGAGGGGGGGTGGCAATACCTGGCTATTTGTTCTCTAGTTATGTCATCACTCGCGTTTTCTCAAGCAACACTGGCTCAGAAACTGGTCGCCCATACGGTATCTGAGACCATGGTCACGCTGGCTGCATAGTTTCTGAGCTCATGTGTTTCCGATTGAATTTGACACCCTGTTATTCCTTCGTCTTTACTTTCCTCAGTTACCCCAGCAGCAGAGAAAGGATTCCCCCTTCTGTTGACAGTTAAAAAAATGAAATGTCTATTGTTTGACACTGGATTTAAATCACCTACTGTCATCACAAAAGACTCTGCACACAAGCCAACAGAGCTTTGTTTTGCACCTTGCAGGAATTGTTTCATCACTCATCGCTGCTCATTTTTCCATTTTGGCGCAACATAACAAGCGGCTGTTTTCCCTTCCTCTGCTGAATGTGAGGTTGGTAGAAAAAGGTCAGGTTTTCGCTGGATTGCTCCTAATGAGACACATATTCTAATAATTACACAGGAGGAACCTGAACCTTAACATCTCTTCTGGCTGATACCGTAAACAAACAAAATGTCACACAGCTCCATTCCTTAAAAATAGCTGTAATTAGAAAATAGGTAGAACATCAAAGTGCATCGGCGGTGATGTGTTTAGCAGGCGTTTCTTTATTGCAGGCCAATTACAGAAGATAACCCATATGGGGTTTTGCTGAAATCTATATTTTTATGCAGAGGTGAATGATACTATTAATTATATTCAATGTGTCATAATTGTTCAGGAATTAAGTGTTTTTTCCAAAATATTATTCTTGTAAAGAAGGAAACAACACATGGACCGTCACTGAAATTGTTCACAGAACCTTTTAAACGGCAAAGAAAACTCTGGATTATGGAGTCCCCAAGTATTCAATATTACATAAATAAATACATTATAAAATAATCATATGAATGAAATACATAAAAGAACAGATACATTCATTTTATTTTTAAATGTTCCTTCTTTTTTAAAAATCTGGATTTATTTCATAATGTCCCTTTTGCCCTTAGCCAATCACATGTGCCCTCATCCTCCCAGCAGGCTAACCAACCGCGAGCTAGCTAACAAAGTAGCTCCGTTTTACAACAGCCACGGATGTCTGTTACCCCCCGCTTTCTTTGTGTTGTCATTTTAAACTCTGGTGGATTTGTGAGGACTATGGTTAACTGCTCCTCAGATCTCTGCAGGGTAAATCCAGACAGCTAGCTAGACTATCTGTCCAATCTGAGTTTTCTGCTGCACGACTAAAACTACTTTTGAACCAAAACAAGTTCCTTCCCGAGGCTATTTTGCAGAGGCACCGTGGCTCCGTCCAGTGCTTAGCACCGCCCAAGATGATTGTGATTGGTTTAAAGAAATGCCAATAAACCAGAGCACGTTTTTCTCCCATCCCGGAATGCTGTGTGGACTAGCCAGACCCTCCTCCGCAGCGCTGTGGAGGAAGGTCTGGCAATGCGAGACTACTGCAGAGGTAACTCGGAAATAGCCAGTTAGCTGCTGATGCTGCTAAGTCTGGCTCCATTTACTCCCGTACATATATTTTTCTCAAATGTAGTCTGATGGTAAACACCAGAAAGGGGAGGAACTTCTTCTCTCTATTATGAAATGAAAACAGACTTTTGAAATACAAAAATATAATGAAATAAAAGTTAATAATATTTCATAATAATTCATTTGGTTTTAGTATTTGCATAGTATTTATTATTTCACAATGATCTGGTCAAAACACATATTACATTATTTATTCATATAATAATTGACCTAATTATGTCTTTTTTAATTTTATATTGAACATTTTGGAGCTCCATACTGATGACATTAGGCACAGGTACAGCTACAAAAAAAGATGCAAAAACCCCCTTAAAATGTCACTAAATGTGAGTGCAGTGTTGAATTGAGAGAAAGTAGCCATCATGATACATCAGTGCAGTTGATATGAGATACTGGATCATGTGATTAATCCAAGCTTTGATGGTCCATCCCAGCAGACAGTCCTGACCTTCCTGACCTAAAGGAAAAACCCAAAGGCAACGGAGATGTTACACTTCATGGTACATAAATCCAACTCATGCAGTCAGATAAATGGCCTGAAAAACAAAACTCTTTTTTTATTGGGCTCAACTGTCCAGTTTGCCTCTGGCAAACACGTTGCTAGTAAAAGATTGCTTTATGATGAATAGAAGAGAAGCAGAGGGGAAACATCGCTGTGTTTTTGGAATTCTTTTTTTTTTCCTTTCCATATTTGAAGTTGCTGAACATTTTGACTAAATTAATACAAACTCAAATCAGATGACCGGCAAAGACATCGGCATCACCCGAGGTGTTTACTGTTTTTGAATTCTTGCTCCCATTTAATTTTCTGACAACATAATGTCATTCATGTCCTTCCATAACCACCAACCAATGAATCATCCATTTCACAGTGAGTAATGAGGTGCTAGGTATAGTATTTATGCAAAACAACCCATCAGTAGAGCTCTGTGTTGTGCTGTATGCGTATACCTGCTGTTAGTCTCTGACAGCGGCTTTGATTTAGCTTTGCACCGTGCTGGGCGGAGGGACCCGGTCCAAACCATGGCAACCATCTCTCCACACCTGGGAAACACATTGACGAGGGGGCTCTCGGATCCGTTGTAACTGACTGATAGTTCCATGTACGTTTCCAGATGTGAGATTCAATTTCACGGACCTGCGATCAACCTGTCTGACACGCGCCAAAGCAAAGTATGAAAACCAAAGTTATATATAAAAAAATATATATATATATAAATAAAAAAAAAAATTTTTAAAATGACATTTTCTTTCGGAGCTCTTCATTTGTAAATTTGTTTCACACCATGCATGTACACAAAACCCTGACATTTTCTTTCTGAGCTCTTAATTTGAAATGATGGTGATTCAGGAGCTCGTTTTTACTGCTGTATTCGCTGTAAAAGCTGCACCATGTGATCGTAAACATGAATAAAACTCACTGTCTGTGTGTCCCCTCCTGCAGACCAGAGTGACACTGTGCAGAGGCACAGCTTCTGTGTGGGCCTTGGAGTTAAGACAAGTGCAACAGAGTAAATGGGATAATCAGGGTTTACAGATCTGGGTGGCTAGTGACGCAGGGCTTTACGCTGCCTAATGGAGCATCGGTGTGTATGCAACAGCCATACCCTGACATGGCTGTTGCCTGCCCCTTAACTTTCCGCTGGGCCTCACCTCCACTGAAGCCCCTCACATGCAAGTGCTGCCTGAACCAGGGACTGTCTGGTGCCTGGACAGAATATGAATACATTTCTAAATAGGTTTCCCTAAGACAAACTGAGCCTGTACAGAAAAGCAGGGCTAGAATAGTCTCTAAAGGAACATCATGTAGTGCTTTCAAAGACCCTTATTGACTTGAGTTGTATTTAAAGGTGCTTTTACAGTTCCTACCAGGGAGAGGCTGCAGACCCTGATCTGGAAGTGTTCGTGGTCTGGGAGGATTATGAGCTCACAGAGATAATATGTCCTGTCTGTTTCAAACAACACAAGTCCCATTTCCTTGGTGGCTATTTGAGTTAGTAGCCTACAAGTTACTTTCATGTGACACTTAAATAGGAAATAGTCCCTTTAAGACACTGTTATTACTTTATGTCAAAACCTAAAACAGCCCACAGAGGGCGACATGGCCACACCAAGTGAGCTTTACATGCAGATCAGCACCAGTTGAATCTGACAGAGATTTAAAAACAAAAAATGGTATATTCATTTATTTTGCTTTTTATTTTTTGAATTCTATATTTTGTTATAGAAGGATGATGGCACCTGGCTCTAAATATCTTGTAATTTATGAATGAATTCAGGTGCATCAATTCTGCTTTTCAGCAGAAAATATTGAATAGTGGGGGGAGTAATATCCTGTTAATGTAAATGAGCACTTCAAGGCCTACAGATTCAAAGCATTATGAGAATATGAGTAAAGTGTGCTGCTGGTTTACAAAGTGGAGCCTTAACAGTGTGCTCATGTTGAGCAGGGCTTTCAGTGAGCAGCAGACTGTCAGGGGGGGGCGGGGTGAAACACAGCTGACATCTTCAGACCACAGAGCTAACTAACTGTTGCAGAAGCTCGCAGCATGTCAAGTGGGTAGTTAACAGTTAACTTCTCCACGAGTGGGGGAAAAAACATGTTGAACTAAACAGAGTTGGGGGGAAAACAAAGCTGGATTTCCTGAGCGCATTCAAACGGCATCGACGGGATTATTTCTTGGAAGCAAAAGGAGAAAGTAAAATATGTAGGAACTGTGCGTAAAAATCCACAAGATTCCTGTGAGGGGTTGATCGGAGCGGAGGATTGTGCCAAAGTGCGACTTGAGGAGCAGCTTATTCATGCAAATTCATAAAATCATAGGCGTGCCTTTGGGCGATGGAGTCACAGCCGGAAAAACAAACCCCCTCCTGGATCATCAGAGAGCTTCAAAGACCGTGATGCGCAGCGTTAGGACGCATTGACAGTGTCACCGGGGCACCGGGGCAAATGTTTTAAAAGCAGCGAGAAAAAGAAGAGAAAGTTAGGTCTCGTTTTCTACACGCGTGTTGACTGGTTGCACTTCTTCCTCAACACAACCACCAGCTCGACTGTCTGCTGCGCCACTGGATCTCCAACTACATGCTTACTTTACTGCGCAAACTGTTACGCACCGCTGCAACTCTCAATATTTGCCTTGGGTTATTCATATTTTTCTTCTTCTATGTGTTTACAGTCAATTCGGACGACTTCAGATACTAAGAATCCTGATGCGGACGAAGTTGCAGTCACCCTACGATAAAGAATTTGTGCGCAAAGACGCCATCACTGATTTGCTCCTATTTTGAGAAAACTCTTTTTTTCTTCTTCTTTTTTTTTTTTCTTTTTCTTTTATTGGAATCGCTGAGGACTCCCCCCCCCCCTTTCCCCCCCATTTCACCATGTCAGAGGACGACAGTAGCTCCACCACCAGCAACATGTCTGACACCGAAGGCAGCAACGTTAGCGTCCTCCACTGGGAGCAAGTGCAGCGGCTGGACGCCATCCTGACGGAGACCATCCCGATCCACGGCCGGGGGAACTTCCCCACTTTGGAGATGCAGCCGCGGCAGATCGTGAAAGTGGTGCGGAGTCGGATGGAGGAGAAGCAGATCCACGTCCGGGACGTTCGGTTAAACGGCTCTGCAGCCAGCCACATCCTGCACGGGGATAGCGGACTGGGCTATAAGGACCTAGACCTCATATTTTGCGCAGATATGAAAGGTGAAAGTGATTTCCAGACTGTGAAGGACATAGTTTTGGACTGTCTGCTGGATTTTTTACCCGACTGTGTGAATAAAGAGAAAATAAGCCCGTTAACGTTAAAGGTACATGCACTCTGACAACTTTTTCTCCTCTCTCTCTCTCTCTCCCCCCCCCGCTTCAATTGTTTACTTTTAGAAATGTGATTAGAACTAATTGCATTTGCTTAACGACCATTAACGCGGCCTAATGTGCAATTATAGTTTAGTGATAGTAAAATGTGGGTTTTCTGTAGTTAAAAGGATTGAGTTAAACTAATTTGGAAGCTCAGCCACCTAGATCCCATATCCAAGTACATCTGGGTCAATGTACGCTAATAACACAATATTTATAACACAAAGCATGCAGCTGTAACTTATACATACAGATACATGTTTATTAAATATAAAACCTACTTGCACAATGCAAAATTAGGCCTAAATGTGCATGTGCATGGCTCTGTTAAAGTATTTACTGTACTTTTAAGGCTATCTACTTAATATTTATGTTCTTGCTTTCTCTCTCTTTCCCTCACACACACACACACACACACACACACACACACACACACACACACACACACACACACACACACACACAGGAAGCCTATGTGCAGAAGATGGTGAAGGTGTGTAATGACTCAGACCGCTGGAGTCTCATCTCCCTCTCCAACAACCGGGGAAAGAATGTGGAGCTGAAGTTTGTGGACTCTCTTCGGCGGCAGTTTGAGTTCAGCGTGGACTCCTTTCAGATCAAACTGGACTCCCTGCTGCTGTTCTACGAGTGCTCCGAGAACCCAATGACCGAGACCTTTCACCCCACCATCATGGGCGAGAGTGTGTACGGCGACTTCAGCGAGGCCCTGGACCACCTACGTCACAAGTTCATCTGCACCCGGAACCCGGAAGAGATCCGAGGCGGGGGTCTGCTCAAGTACTGTCACCTGCTGGTGAGGGGTTTCCGCGCCGCCTCCGAGTCCGAGATGAAGTCTCTGCAGCGCTACATGTGCTCACGCTTCTTCATCGACTTCTCGGACATTGGCGAGCAGCAGCGTAAGCTGGAGTCCTATCTTCAAAACCACTTTGTAGGCCTGGAGGACCGCAAGTACGACTACCTGATGACCCTCCACGGAGTGGTCAACGAGAGCACGGTGTGCCTGATGGGACACGAGAGGCGGCAGACCTTAGGCCTCATAGCCATGCTAGCGGTGCGCGTTCTCGCCGAGCAGAACGTCATCCCCAACGTGGCTAATGTTACCTGTTACTACCAACCTGCTCCTTATGTGGCAGATGGCAACTTCAGTAACTACTACATAGCACAGGTTCAGCCGGTGTTTGCTTGCCAGCAGCATGCATACTCCACCTGGCTGCCCTGTAACTGAGTCAGCCCTGAGGAAAGGTGGAGGGAGAGAGTCTGAGCTGTTTAAACAGGAATGAGCAGCATACTCAAACCTGCCCAGTGTTTGACAGCTGCCGGAAAAAAAAAAAAAAGGAGTCTTCTTTTTTAATGTTTTGCATCAAAGCTTGTGTTTTTGTTCATAAATTGAGTATGAACGTTTGGCTTTCACCTCGAGTACTTATTTCAATGTGAATATCTCACATTTTCTGATTTTAAAATGCCAACGTCAACTGATCCTGCCCAGGCCAACCAGGTTTGGGAAAGACTCATTTGGGTAGCTTGGCAATCAGGGCTAATTGCAAATGTGTGACGGCCTTTGAATGCGTGCAGCACAAATGTCATCGAAACTGTGCGAGATTGATTGAATCTGTCAAGAACTGATTAGCCAGCACGTTCCGACGGCAGAGCAAACAAACGGCTGCATCAGGGCCCTGACAGCTACTACTACACACACACACACACACACACACACACACACACACTTAGACTCTGCTGTATGCCAGCTTAACTGAGGCAAGACGCTGTTAAATTAGTTTGGAAAACAAACTGGCATCTCCGCCTTGCATTTGGATATATTATGGTTGTTTACAGACCAAAGATTTTTTTTGGGATTGTTTCTAACATTAAAACCCTATTTTGATGGGGTGGTAAATAAACAAAACATGAAGCTATGTCTATTTGTATATGTGAACATACATGTGTTTATAAGTGCCTATAAAAGAATGATTTTTGTGGATTAGCACCACTGTGTTTATAGTCAGGCACCCAAGACAAATAGCACCCCAGAGGCTTGTGAATGTATACGTGAAATCATGCAGTCAGTGTTTGTATTTTTGGACGAAAAAAGAGCACTATGCGTTAGTGTGGATTTTGCAGTAAAGTAGCATTCAAATGTGTGATCGACGGATTGCTGCAAGATTCACATTTTTGTCGCGTGAGCATTTGGAAACTCTATATTCTATCTTCTGTGAGGGAGGAACCAAACACGCTGTATTAGGGCTGGGTATCGCCAATGATTTCCAGAATTGATTTGATTCCGATTCACAGGGTCCCGATTCAATACATTTTCGATTCAATATAAATCAGGTGAGGGGATTTTCTGTTACGATACCAATTTTGCTTGGATATAAAATAGATTCTCACAGAATAATAGAAGGGGGGTCAATTCACCACATCCATGGTGAAAAGGCATACAAACCATCGCTCAAACCAAAATCCATTTTAATTGGAGAATCGATTATTTGAATCCAGCCCCATGCAATACAGGAATTGCACGTGTTATGAGAAAGGATGGCAAGCCTTTTTTAAATCATCAGCAACAAGGAAAATGTTTACTCGCACACAATTTTCTGTATATTTTGTACAGTGGTGCTTCTCTTTTTCTCATCTGAGAAAAAAAACTATTTCTCAAGAATTATATAAGAGAGAGAGAGAGAGAGAGAGAGAGAGAGAGAGAGAGAGAGAGAGAGAGAGAGGGGAAAGCCTGCATTCAGAGAGCTGGTCTCTGTTCCCTATGCTTCCCTCCTACGGCAGAAGGCTATTTGCAGAGACAGCTCAGATGATGAGACACTATTTGCTGTAGCACCCTGGCAGGGAATTCCTCAGCTGCTGCTGAAGAGCTTGAACTTAGCTGGGGTTGGGTCTGCAGAGTTCAGAAAATGTTGTGCCAAACATTTCATTGGCCCCGCTCATAGCCCTAAAGTAGAATAGAATATGTTGACGTAGGAAAATATGCTGTGTTGATATTGAACATGGGGAGATAGACAGTAGGGGGAGAAAAAGGAAAAGGTAGTGGTTACAAGGCGGGAGGGAGAGTGAGTCGGTCGGTCTGGAGAGATGGGTGCAGCTGGTGATGGGGTTCATCCCTCTAGGGCTACCACGCGTTAGTGTACAAACTGACTCTGTTAGGGTCAGACTACAACGTACTGGACAGTTCTGCAGCTCTCCCCTTTTTTTTGCAGGGAGATCAATCATTCTGTTATCAGCATTTGCTCTCGTTTTTAATCAGGAGTGTTGATTTAAAAAAAAAGAGTGGAAACTGAAGAAAAATTGCATGCATTCACACCAGCTTCAGGAGACTTTAAGTAACCTACGTTTCATTTGTGAGGTTGCTTTAAATGATGCTTATTAATGTTTTTTTTTTTTTATGATTCATTCCACACCATTTTAAAGAACTGTGTACATATATGATTACATGCTTCAGCTTTTGCCAACTCACTTACTCCTTGCAAACTATACTGCAGCCTTTCCTGATTTCAAAATATGAATGGTTACATTACAAGCATTAAAAGGTATTTTAGGCCCAGAAGACCAGCATCAACGCAACACTGCGTTGAAAAAAGACAAGTTCTCTGGCTGAAAAATCATTTCTTTTTCATCCTGATTCTGATAATCCACTCTTGGTTGTTTTATCTTCTCAGTGATTGTCCACGTCGATAGTATCCTTTGGACTGTGCAGGCAATGTGTTGTCATTTTATACTCAGTGAAGTCCTAACAGCTGACTTGCTAGCTAGCTCCAGTCTGGCTGTCAGTTAGTGCTCGTGCCTGTCGGTTAGAGGCTGTGGGTTACTGCGTTGTCGTGTATGCGTCGTCTCAAATATCTGTTTCTGTTCATGTCAAAGTTCAAGTCTTTTACAAATCACACTTTGAAGACAGAAAAAGATCCTTGTCTTGTATGTATATTTTTTAATGATTGTTATTTTTATAAATGTATCAGACACTGCGGGTGTTGCAGTGCTTTTGAATCTGTGATCGGGCTTCAGAGGATATGTTCTCAATAGCTTTTTTGCTATATTATGTCATGTGTCCAATGGGTCAAAAGGTTAAAGATGTTTTCATCAATAAAATATCTGAAAACCAGATTTGTCATGTCTCTCGGTTTTTTATTAGTTTGAGGTCTAGATCGAGTTGACTGCACTGGTTTGGTCCAGAAGGAAACCTGCCAAACATGAGGAAATGCTCATTTATCGATACAATTCAGTTTGATTCTTTTTAAATGACAGTGAGAGTGTCTCTTTTTTTTATTGACGTTAGCCACTCAGGGGCTTTCAGACGGCTTCCCTGCCTACTCACTCAGAGAGGAAAATCCCTACCATGGCCTGCCGGGCCCAACAGGCCCAGCCAGAAACCCGTCCAGAACTGGCCCGCTGCTGCCAGAAAGAGCTGTTGTTGAATGTGAGGGGATTTGCATCCCCTCAAAAAAGAAACTTCAACGCTTTTGTAGAATGAATATATTTGCCTGCTCATCAAATTCTCTCTGTTAACAGCCCCCCCACCGACCTAACCCTAACCGGCAACTATCTCATGGCTGTCAGGCTGCAACAAAACTCTCCACAGCAGAGCTGACTGTCGCAGATAACAAAGAGTCCTACGTGTAGAGGGATATGGGAAGAGAAGAACAAAATGCAGAATGAGTAAGACATGTAGGCCATGACACAGTGCTATTAATAGCAGACTTGATAAGAACATGATTGCTTTCACTCAAGCTCATTTACAGCTCATTAATCTGGGCCATCTGAAGGAATGATTGACAGGTTGAGGCTAAATGGAAATGCACATTCAGGCACATGCACAAACATTCGTTGTGTACCTTTGATTGGTTTTTCATAAAGGATAGGACCACATTTCTTCAAGTCTACCATAAAACAAGCATGCCCATATGTACGTTGAAAGAATGTATAAAATAGACTAGATAGGACTTGATTTGACTAACTCCGACTGCTGAAGCCCCGTATTATCTTCAGCTGTGTATTTTTGCACAGAACGAGGACTGTGGATGTTGTCCCCCATTACTTATAATGAAATCACATCAGGAAGGGATTTTTAAAGGACAGGAGGAAGTGAATGCAGCGACCACAAACACTTTGTACATGTGGACATGTGAGTATTGAGACAGACTAACAAATGTGAAACTATCCTTTAAAGTGTTCACATGATGACTGAGATGCAGGAAGGTCATATTGTTGGATGGCTTCCTGAGTGACGCACCTATTTCAAGAATTTAAGAGCTAAGATTTAAGATTTAAGATTTATAGAGCTGCTTTTTTGATGTCTTGCATTTTTTTCATTTCATCGGTTTTATCATCAAGTCTTACCTTCATATAGAAACATTATTCTTATTGCACCATAGCTTCCAGCCACCAGCGGCAGCACAAACTAGAAAGCTATCAAGAGCATTTTAAGAGTCATGTGCCGTCTTTGATTTTACATGGACTCAGTTTTAGGGAATTCACCCTGACTCCATCAGTCACATTTGTTCAACTTAGGTGGGTTTATATTTTCAATTATCTGACACAAAATTTGCTTTAAAGCTGCAAAAATCAACATTATTATATCAATAATTATCGCCTGACTACAGTTCTACTCAGCTGTACTGTGTTTTAAGCTGCTTTCAGCTCATTGTTTTGGTTTAAAAGGACAGTTCACCCCAAATTAAAAATACATATTTTCCCTCTTACCTGTAGTGCTATTTATCAGTCTAGATAGTTTGGGTGTGAGTTTCCCAGTGTTGGAGATATTGTCTGTTGAAATCTCTGCTTTCTCTCCAATATAATGAAACTAGTTGGCACTGTGCTTGTAGTGCTCAAAGCGCCAAAAAATACATTTAAAAAACTCAACAGCAATGTGTCTTTCCAGTTACAGCTTGGCCGAAGAGAATGAGCCTCTCGTCCACGAGTACGCTTCCTTCTGCTCAGTGATTCGGTTGGCTGGTGTAGTTCGGTAGAAAGAAACTAGTTCCTATATGAAACTGCTCACAACTAGGTCTGTGGATTGTGTTGAGTAACTAGGTCATGACATCTGCAGAGACACATTGCTGTTGAGTTTTTCAAATGTATTTTTTGGCACTTTGAGCACCACAAGCCGAGTGTAATCTAGTTCCATTATATTGGAGAGAAGGCAGACATCTGTGCGGCCAATATCTCCAACACTGGAAAACTCACACCAAAACAATTTAGACTGATAAATAGCTCTACAGGTAAGAGGAAAAATATGTATTTTTGATTTTGTCCCTTTGAGCACCTGCAACTTTATTGTTTTTGTTCATTCTTAGTGCTCTCATTAGCTGCAGAAGGTAGCTGCTTTTGGCATAATTTGCTCTGATAACCCACTTGTTCAGCACCAAATGGCAGACAAAGTTAGTGACTCTTGGTTAAGATAGTTGAGCATTTAGCTCCCCTCACTTTATTTCCCTCAGGAGTTGGTTGGCACAAAAAACAGCGCTAAAAGTAAAGTAAATATTGGACACAACTACGAATGAATGCTTAAGGCGTTTTTCCATTACACGGTACCTGCTCGCCTCGCCTCGCCTCGCCTCGCCTCGCCTCGACTCGTCTTTTTTGGTTTTCCATTACGAAAAAAGTCCCTGGTACCTGCTAACAGGTACTAACAGGTACTCGGAGAGATTCGTCACCAATCACTGCGTCATCATTGCTAGCGACAGACGGGGGTGTCCTGAACAAACCCGCCATTTTTAAATAGTTTAGCCAGCTGTGTTTTTTGTTTCTGCCTCCAGCTTCTTTTGAAACTAAATGTGTCTTCATGCCGAGAGTCAAAAACAACACACCTTCGACGTTCTGTGTGTGTGTCACGTTAGGTCACAGCAGTTTCATGCGGCGTCGCTATGACGACCAGCCACGCTCGCCTCAGGCACGAGGCGGTACTAAATCTTCAATGGAAAATGGAGGACGGGGCACCGCGTCGAGCCGAGCCGAGTAGAGTAGAGCTGGTACTAGCAGTGGGTAAGCGCCATTACATTGCTTTTTTGCTAACACATTACCTATTTTAACTTTATAAGGTAACATCTGTCAATGTTGTTTACAGCTTTGTTACATTGCCCCCAAGTGGCGGGTTTAAATGCCAGAATTCCTATCATTAGAGGCTTAACATCATGGCTTAAAAACACTTAAACTATTTAACATCAAAGTCGTCATCTTTACCTTTAACCAGCAGGAATGCTTTTGCTCACTATGTCTCATACCTGGTGCTGCTTCTAGTCTTAACCTTAATTTCAAGCGTGCCTTAATCCCTTCTTAAGAACCCTTCTCATTTGTGGTTTGCTGTAAAGAAGTCAGATTGATGTAACAACGGCGCCGAAGGGCCTACATCTCAAGTCCCTAATTTGAGATGCTGCATCAAACCAAATAGCCCTCTTAATTTCAGGGAGCTTTGATTTGAAAGTTTAAAGAGTGAATTGCGAAAGACTCTTCCCGCAGTAGCCAGCTGGCAGCGGGTGATAGCTAAAGCCGACCACGGAGTGAATCCACACAGTATGTGCCAGTGAATGTCTTTATAATAACCTGTTTACCTTTGA
Organism: Sander vitreus; assembly: GCF_031162955.1. NCBI lineage: Eukaryota > Metazoa > Chordata > Actinopteri > Perciformes > Percidae > Sander > Sander vitreus. The sequence goes on along the minus strand of NC_135860.1, from coordinate 30,121,851 downwards.
GTAAATGCTCAGACACTTGTCATTCATCCTCCAGTTAGTTCCTCGTCCCTCCTGTTTGTCAGAGTACTCAGCTGCTCTCTAATGGATTTTCCACTGCAAGGTTTCGGGATAGTTCTCCTTTTCCCCCTCTCTATTGCTGTGAAGAATTTTTTCCAGATGAAAGTTTTTATGGAATAAGAGGGAAGGGAGGCTGGCTGGATCAAACAGACTGGTTCAGAGTGCAGTCCACGGGTGAGGAGGCCAATCTGACGTGTTGTTTTTACAATGTGGCTTAGTTTCAGTAATAAGAAAATGTCATCATTATATTTTTTCACTTATTCAGGGAGTGTGGGATAACACTGAACAGACAGAATGAGAGCAACCCCCCCACAAACAGTAAGGAAACATTCATCATGCATGTTAACAGCCACGAGGGAGATAAAGAGTGAGTGAGAGTCAACTGCAGGTCAAAGACACCTGGCCCTGCAGCACACTACTGTTCTAAGTGAAACATTATCAGAATCAGTATGTGCCTCTGCACTCACCAGAGCCTCCAAACAACAAACTGCCTCAAACTCAAACTGCAGACTCTTAAGTGGTCCTCGGGTCAAATTTGTCCCGTTTCAAGACAATTGTTAAATAAAATAGTTTTGCTCTTTCTGTTTGCTCTGTTTATGAATAAAAAAGCATCGGTTCATCTCCGGGAACCATCACCTTATCGTGGTGGAGAGGTTTGTGTGTCCCTATGAACCTGAGGGCTGTGTTGTCTGGAGCTTGGTGCTCCTGGTAGGGTCTCCCAAGGCAAAGTGGTCTCAGGTGAGGGGCCAGACAAAGAATGGTTCAAAAATCCTATGAAAAATCGAGGAAGGGATGAAGTGACCCTGCCCGGAGGAAGCCCGGGGCCCCCGTCTGGAGCCAGGCCCAGATGGAGGGCTCGTCAGCGAGCGTCTGGTGGCCGGGTTTGCCACGGAGCCCGGTCGGGCACAGCCCGAAAAAGCTACGTGGCAGACATCCCTCCATCCCATGGGCCCATCACCTGTGGGAGGAACCGCTGGGGTCGGGTGCGCTGCCACATGGGTGGCAGTGAAGGTCAGGGGCCTCGACGGACCAGACCCGGGCAGCAGAGGCTGGCTCTGGGGACGTGGAATGTCACCTCTCTGTGGGGGAAGGAGCCGGAACTTGTGCGGGAGGTGGAGCGCTACCGGTTAGATCTGGTGGGGCTTACCTCTACGCACAGTCTTGGTTCTGGAACCATACTCCTGGATAGGGGGTTGGACTCTTTTCTTCTCCGGAGTTGCCCAGGGTGTGAGGCGCCGGGCGGGTGTGGGGATACTCACAAGCCCCCGGCTGAGCGCCGCTACGTTGGAGTTTAACCCGGTGGACGAGAGGGTCGCCTCCCTACGCCTGCGGGTTGTGGGGGGGAAAACTCTGACTGTTGTTTGTGCATATGCACCAAACAAGAGTTCAGAGTATTCGGCCTTCTTGGAGACCTTGAGTGGAGTCCTGCATGGGGGCTCCAGTCGGGGACTCCATAGTTCTGCTGGGGGGACTTCAACGCGCACGTGGGTAATGATGGAGACACATGGAGAGGCGTGATTGGGAGGAACGGCCTCCCTGATCTAAACCAGAGTGGTTGTTTGTTGTTGGACTTCTGTGCTAGTCATGGATTGTCTATAACGAACACCATGTTCGAACATAGGGATGCTCATAAGTGTACTTGGTACCAGAGCACCCTAGGCCAAAGGTCAATGATCGATTTTATAATCGTTTCATCTGATCTGAGGCCATATGTTTTGGACACTCGGGTGAAGAGAGGGGCGGAGCTGTCAACCGATCACCATCTGGTGGTGAGTTGGGTCAGGGGGTGGGGGAAGACTCTGGACAGACCTGGTAAGCCCAAACGGGTAGTGCGGGTAAATTGGGAACGTCTGGAGGAGGCCCCTGTCCGACAGACTTTCAACTCACACCTCCGGCGGAGTTTTTCGATGCATCCCTGTGGAGGCTGGGGGCATTGAACCCGAGTGGACAATGTTCAAAGTTTCCATTGCTGAAGCTGCGGTGAGGAGCTGTGGTCTTAGGGTCTTAGGTGCCTCAAGGGGCGGTAACCCACGAACACCGTGGTGGACATCGGTGGTCAGGGAAGCCGTCCGACTGAAGAAGGAGTCTTTCCGGGATATGTTATCCCAGACGACTCCGGAGGCAGTTGCAAGGTACCGAAGGGCCCGAAGGGCTGCAGCCTCTGCCGTGAAAGAGGCAAAGCAGCGTGTGTGGGAGAAGTTCGGAGAAGACATGGAGAAGGACTTTCGGTCGGCACCAAGGTACTTCTGGAAAACCGTTCGCCACCTCAGGGAGGGGGGACGGGGAACCATCCAAGCTGTGTACAGTAAGGATGGGGACGCTGTTGACCTCAACTGAGGAGGTAATAGGGCGGTGGAAGGAGCACTTTGAGGAACTCCTAAATCCGACTAATACGCCCTCTATGGTAGAGGCAGAGCTGGAGGATGAGGGGGGGATTGGCATCAATTTCCCTGGTGGAGGTTGCTGAGGTAGTTAAACAACTCCACAGTGGCAAAGCCCCAGGAATTGATGAGATCCGTCCAGAAATGCTTAAAGCTCTGGGTGTGGAGTGGGTTGTCTTGGTTGACACGCCTCTTCAACATTGCGTGGAAGTCTGGGACGGTGCCTAAGGAGTGGCAGACCGGGGTGGTGGTTCCCCTTTTAAAAAAGGGGGGACCAGAGGGTGTGTGCCAATTACAGGGGTATCACACTTCTCAGCCTCCCGGTAAAGTCTACTCCAAGGTGCTGGAAAGGAGGGTTCGGTCGATAGTCGAATCTCAGGTTGAAGAGGAACAATGCGGATTCCGTCCTGGTCGTGGAACAACGGACCAGATCTTTACTCTCGCAAGGATCCTGGAGGGAGCCTGGGAGTATGCCCAACCAGTCTACATGTGTTTTGTGGATCTGGAGAAGGCGTATGACCGGGTGCCCCGGGAGATACTGTGGGAGGTGCTGCGGGAGTACGGGGTGAGGGGGTCCCTTCTCAGGGCCATCCACCTCTGTACGACCAAAGCGAGAGCTGTGTCCGGGTTCTCGGCAGTAAGTCGGACTCGTTTCAGGTGAGAGTTGGCCTCCGCCAGGGCTGCGCTTGTCACCAATCCTGTTTGTAGTATTTATGGACAGGATATCGAGGCGTAGTCGGGGTGGAGAGGGGTTGCAGTTCGGTGGGCTGGGGATCTCATCGCTGCTTTTTGCAGATGATGTGGTCCTGATGGCATCATCGGCCTGTGACCTTCAGCACTCACTGGATCGGTTCGCAGCCGAGTGTGAAGCGGCTGGGATGAGGATCAGCACCTCTAAATCGGAGGCCATGGTTCTCAGCAGGAAACCGATGGAGTGCCTTCTCCAGGTAGGGAATGAGTCCTTACCCCAAGTGAAGGAGTTCAAGTACCTTGGGGTCTTGTTCGCGAGTGAGGGGACAATGGAGCGGGAGATTGGTCGGAGAATCGGCACAGCAGGTGCGGTATTACATTCAATTTATCGCACCGTTGTGACGAAAAGAGAGCTGAGCCAGAAGGCAAAGCTCTCAATCTACCGGTCAGTTTTTGTTCCTACCCTCACCTATGGTCATGAAGGCTGGGTCATGACCGAAAGAACAAGATCCAGGGTACAAGCGGCCGAAATGGGTTTCCTCAGGAGGGTAGCTGGCGTCTCCCTTAGAGATAGGGTGAGAAGCTCAGTTATCCGTGAGGAGCTCGGAGTAGAGCCGCTGCTCCTTTGCGTCGAAAGGAGCCAGTTGAGGTGGTTCGGGCATCTGGTAAGGATGCCCCCTGGGCGCCTCCCTAGGGAGGTGTTCCAGGCACGTCCAGCTGGGAGGAGGCCTCGGGGGAGACCCAGGACTAGGTGGAGGGATTATATCTCTAACCTGGCCTGGGAACGCCTCGGGATCCCCCAGTCGGAGCTGGTTAATGTGGCCCGGGAAAGGGAAGTTTGGGGTCCCCTGCTGGAGCTGCTACCCCCGCGACCCGACCCCGGATAAGCGGATGAAGATGGATGGATGGACGGTTCATTTTGACTGTGGGATATCCTGGCTAATATTTGACATATACCAGTCTGTTATAATCCAAAACAACTAATATAGGGACAACAAAAGACTGGGAAAGTTGAGGAATGCTCAAAAACACCTGTTTGGAACATTCAACAGGTGAACAGGTTATTTGGTCATGATATGGTATAAAAGAAGCATCCCCAAAAGGCTCAGTTGTTCACAAGCAAGGATGGGGCATGGTTCACCACTTTGTGAACAACTGCTTGAGCTAATAGTCTAACAGTTTAAGAATAACGTTAACGTTTCTCAACGTACAATTGCAAGGAATTTAGGGATTTCATCATCCACATTCCATAATATCATCAAAAGATCCAGAGAATCTGGAGACATCTCTGCATGTAAGCAGCAAGGCCGAAAACCAACATTGAATGCCCGTGAGCTTCGATTCCTCAGGCGGCACTGCATTAAAAACAGACATCATTATGTAAAGGATATTACCACGTGGGCTCAGGAACACTTCTGAAAACCATTGTCAGTTAACATAGTTCGCCGCTACATCTACAAGTGCAAGTTAAAACTCTACCATGCAAAGCGAAAGCCATGTAGCAACAACACCTAGAAACGCCGCTGGCTTCTCTGGGCCCAAGCTCATCTGAGATGGACTCACGCAAAGTGGAAAATTGTGCTGTGGTCTGACGAGTCCACATTTCAAATAGTTTTTGGAAATCATGGACGTCATGTCCTCTGGGCCAAAGAGGAAAAGGACCATCCAGATTGTTATCAGCGCAAAGTTCAAAAGCCAGCATCTGTGATGGTATGGGGGTGTGTTAATGCCCATGGCATGGGTAACTTGCACATCTGTGAAGGCACCATTAATGCTGAAAGGTACATACAGGTTTTGGAGCAACATATGCTGCCATCCAAGCAAAGTCTTTCAGCGAGACGATGCCAAGCCACATTCTGCACGTGTTACAATAGCGTGGCTTCGTCGTAAAGGAGTGCGGGTACTAGACTGGCCTGTCTGCAGTCCAGACCTGTCTCCCATTGAAAATGTGTGGTGCATTATGAAGCGCAAAATACGACAACGGAGAATCCGGACTGTTGAGTAACTGAAGTCGTTCATCAAGCAAGAATGGGAAATAATTCCACCTACAAAGCTTCAACAATTAGTGTCTCAGTTCCCAAATGCTTGTTGGGTTTTGTTAAAAGAAAAGGTGATGTAACACAGTGGTAAACATGTCCCAGCTTTTTTGGAACATGTTGCAGGCATTAAATTCAAAATGAGTGAATATTTGCCAAAAAAAGCATAAAGTTGATCAGTTTGAACATTCAATATCCTGTCTTTGTAGTGTATTCAATTGAATATAGGTTGAAAAGGATTTGCAAATGATTTTATTCTGTTTTTCGTTATGTTTTACACAACGTTCCAATTTCATTGGAATTGGGGTTTGGAGTTGAAATGAGTTGGACTGAAGTTGGCTAAGAAGATGTAAGACAGAATTTGGTGATAAATTATACTTTTCTATCCTTTGTAAACAGGCACACCAGAACGGGTCAGTTTTTATGCGATAGGACATGTGCATGGTCGACGGGTAGAAGACAATACAAGGGTTAAATCAAGGCTGAGAGCTTTTCTTTTTCATGCTGCCTTTAAAAAAAAGTAAGTAATTTCTTACTCCGTACTGTACCTTTTATTCTTCTATTTCATACCTGTTTTATTCTATTTGAGCTGGTTTTATATTCTCTTTAACGGATGTTTTAACTGCTCTTTAATGATTTAGGTAAAGCACTTTAAATTGCCTTGTTGCTGAAATGTGCTATAAAAATAAAGCTGCCTTACCTCAAACATCACATTCCTTGCAGGCTCTTCGGGTTGAGCAATGCAACTTCAAATAAATGACAATATCACTTATTGGAGCAGCAGTTCCATCTTAATAAATTATGTGTGGTAAAAAAAAAAACCATCTTCTATACAGCTGAGAAGCAATACATGTTGCATACCTTGTACACAGCTGCAATTGTTTTCTCACAAAACCCTGTTTGTATGCAAATTGGATCTGACAATGTCACATATCTGAGAAACTGGGGATGGACACAACAGAGAAAATCATTTCCTACATGGACATGAACATCATTCAACTGGATGATTACATGGTTAGTCGTGATAGCGTCTGTGTTCTCTGAAAGGGATCTATAAAGAACACACACATGTTTTGTGAGGCGTTCATTGGAAACTCTAAAAGTCTGACACGGTTTGTGTTCTCAATATAAATAAGGCTGTAGTTGTACTGAGTTGTATGGCATTTTATCATGGCAATGACACCAGCAGTAATGGATTCAATAAAAAAAAAGAAATCATGATAACTTCTGCCTGATAAACATTTGAATGGTTCTGTTTTGTTACTGTAAGGGGTTGACAGCATAATTAACTCCCCAGGAATGAGCAAAAAACATACAATCTAACTTTTTCCATTTATCTGATTTCAGTCATTTTAATTATAATAAAAGGAATGTGAATGTTATTTTTGACTTTGCGTGAAAACAATCATTATAGACTAACAAAATCAAATTAAACATGAAACGAAGGTGTGATTGTAAGAATTTTTTTTTTGATGAGACATATTGTTATTTAATCTTGCTGTATTCTCTACAGAAGAGGCAGAATTAAGAATGAAGATAAAGATGAAGAGGTATAAAGGTACTCTATTTTCACATACATGTAGCGAAAATTAATTTTCTGCATTTTAACCCATCCCTTGAGGGAGCAGTGGACCAATTCCAGATCTGAGCCAGTGCCTTGATCAAGGGCGCTGACTGGAGAACCTAGTACATGTTTTTGATGGTGGGGGGAAACCTAAGCAGACCCATGCAGACATGGGGAGAACATGCAAACTCCACACAGAGGACAACCGGGATTCAAACCTGGAACCTTCTTGCTGTGAGGCCACAGTGCGATCCACTGGGCCACCATGCCGCCAAAAAACAAAGCTGGTGATCATGATTAGGAGTAAAAATAAGCCTACTTTACATAATACACTTTGAAGCTGTACAGATTCTGTACCAGGGCTGCAGTTATTTCCATTGTCGTTATTTGGTCTATAAAATGTCAGAAAATTGTGAAAAATGTTGATCAGTGTTTTCCAAAGCACAAGATGATGTCCACACATTTCTTATTTTGTCCACAACTCAAAGACGTTCCGTTTACTGACACAGAGGACTGTACAATACTAGAAAATATTCACATTTAGGAAGCTGGAATCAGAGAATCTTTTCCCTTTTTTCCCATAAAAAAAGGACTCAAACTGATTAATCTATTAATCTTTGAAGCTCTTATCTATACATATTTAATGCTGTGAAATCATTTCACTTTTCAGTTGTCATTTTCTGGAAATAAACACACTGATTATTTAATATCTGAAAAAATGGCATTTTATCTATACATGTATTGAATGAGTCACATGAGAAATTCTTTCCACTCTTTTAATAAAAAAAATAGAATTGAATGAAAGATTTTGGTATTATTATGTTTTCTACTGTAGCAGTGCTGGTTGTGTGGAGTGTTAGTGTGTGTTCAGAGCACATGTTGCCAGTGTGTTTAGTGTGTGTTGTGGTTGTTTGTTGTTGAGAGCAGGCAGTTGCCACTACACAGGTCTCTCATATGATGTCTGCATTTGTGGGGCAGTCTATGTTAACCACTGTTGACAAGAGAGTTTGAAATGACTCCCTGTCACACAGCCACAGTAAACAACATTACACCCACATTAGCACATTATGCATGGACGGGTGTGCATCTGTGCATGACCGGTACATTTCTGTGGAAGAGAATTAGGGCTAGAGAGAAGGGAGGGTAGTACAATGAATTGGGTTTTGGTTATGAAAAACCTGAAGCTTTCTCAGTTGTCTGACATGAAGTGTGTAACCTCATGTGATAGTAATTTCATCCTGTCATATTGCCAGTTTGATGTCAGTCACAGTCACAAACTGAGGTGGAGGGCTCTTGCATGGTGATTTGTAGAGTGAGAAGATGTGCTGCTGGCAGGGAGCCCACTTTCTTTGACGCCAGAAATAGGAGCTGCAGAAATCATGAAGCCAGAATGGAAGATATACAGTGCACTCATTAAAAATAGTCGGAAATCTGAAATCACCCAAAGTGTGCACAGACAACTTGATTTAAATAGTTTTGAAAGCAAGACCAGGAATCTGAAATCTACAGCCATGCTAGCGGCTCTGTGTGAGGCTTTCTTTAGGCACAGCAGTGCTTTGAGCTCAGTGTGCTAACATGGTCACAATGACAATGCTAACATGCTGATGTTAGCAGGCAATATTTAACAAGTTTACAGTCAAGTTTTGCTACCATGTGAGCATTTGCTCCCCAAATACCTCTGAGGTATTTCGGGAGTAATACATTTTTTCAGTCCAACTGGAATTAAATATTTTTTTTTTGCTGTGCTACAGCATACTATCTGCTCGGTAAATCACAACAAATCTGAATGAAATATGAGCATTTTTGGTTTCATGATGGTGCCCTCTAGTTTTGCATTAATTTGGCAGAACACTGTTCTGGTATCCCTCTACTTTATTTTTGGTACAGCCAATCAAATTTAAGCGGTAACATCAGCGTTCTATCATAGGCAGATGGTCACAATGACTAAAAGCCAGACATCTGCCGGCTACACAAAGCAAGAGCCACATACTCTGAATAACAACCACATTAGCTCTCCTGTCACCAAAGCCACCAAATGTACATTCACAAGGGCAAAGAGGAAGCCTAATCTCTAGCATGGCTGTGGAGTCAACCTCATGGTGGCGCTAGAGGAGAAGTCAGGGGATCATCAAAGTCAGTAGGCTTCATCCTCTGGGGACCATGAATGTCTCTACAAAATGTCATGGCAATCCATCCAACAGTTGTCTAAATATTTCAACCTGGACCAAAGTGGTGGACCAACAGACCCACATTGCCTTCCATATAACCCCGACACTAACGTGGCTGAAGTTAAAGCCTTTGGTTTGAACTGAAATGACTCCTCTTCAGATATTTTATTCCATTTTATGGGCATTAAACTGTTGTGGTTTCTGTTGGCACTTAACATCAACCCATGAAAAGCTTTTTGACCCCTCTTTTGTAGCTGTCTTTCCCCTGAAACACTTTACATCCTTGGCCCTGACGCAAGCTATTGCTTTGAATAGACCAACTGCTTTATTTGAAAATGCATTCTTTAAACCACTAATAGCCATAAAGCCTATTTATATACTTGACTGCAAATTCCCAAATACTGATGAAATATAACATAATCTCCTTAGCCTTAACAAACCATGTTGGGGTTCTGAAAGATATTTTAGGCTTTGAAAAAAGTTTTTTAACTCAAATTCAGTCTTGTCATCAATCCTATTTGGATCATCATACAATCGTGGTATTACATAGAATAACACCATTTTATTATCACTTCTATCAACATATGCCTTAAAATAGCCTTACATTTACAACAGGAGCAAATTAACAGAATGGGATCCAAGCAATTTGGAGTGTGTTTCCGCTGGCCCCAAATAACAAACACAACGTTTGCCAGGTAAACTGCAATATTCTGCTCTCAGAGACAAATGAAACCATTTTAGGATGGCTCATCAGTTGCTGAGGTAATAGACCTTTTTCACGGCAGACATGTTGACATGTCATAGTAGGAAAAGCACAAGTGTATTCAGAACCATGAATGATGGCTGCATTCCACTTAGGAGAGGCCCTGGTATTGTTCATGCTGACTCACTGAAATAGCTCACTGGGACACTTGATGGAACTGAGCCATTGTTAAGGTTATCAATTTCAGCTGTGCTTTTCATACTGTGACAAGTCAACATGTCTGCTGTGAAAAAGGTCTATAGGACCCAGATGGTAGAGCTGATATAAAAGCAAGGTAATTTCATACAAGGGCATTGTGAAAGGACTAGACACTTCTCCTAAAACCATACCGAGATATGACTATCCTATGTCTCCCCAACGAGATGATCCTCGTGAACTTGTATCAGTTCCTTAAAAAGAAATGTCATTACTTCTCAATTAGATCTGATTGGTAGGAGGAGAGTCTTGCGAGCAAGGAGAAATGCAGACAACCCCCTGGCAGGAGAGATTGATTTTCTTTTGAAAGCTGCACAATGCAGCTAGATGAGGTTGCCTGAGATTGAGCGCAGATTTGATTACTACTGTTAAATATTATTCTTACACGCAGGTACACACATATGCTACAACGCATACACATAGACAGATGCTCAATGTACTCGAGAAGCAGGTTTGTGTATACCTATAAGTGACGTTTGACGGAGTGTCATAAACTCGCAAACTAAACCTGTTGATTATGTCAACAAAAAGTTGTTTTTCTTTTAGTCATATTTGTAAAAAAAAGGGGAGTTCTACTAATGTTGGTTTGTTAAAGGCCCAAATACTGAAAGGAATTACAGTTTTGAAAAAGGCTTGTTTGTTTTCTTTTCCTACAAGTGAGACGAGAAGATTGAGATCATGCTGGTGTGTGTACATTATGTACAGAGCTGGAGACGCGATGTGTTTAGTCTAGCTTAGCATAAAGACTGGAAACAGCTAGCGGGGTAGCCATCATGGAAAATGATTTGGTTATGTGACAAGGGCTGGGAAAATTGGCAGAGCAGGCAGCCAAGTGACAGTACTCGGATCCAATGGAAATCACAATTGTCAGATTGACAGCATTCTAGCCCAATGGATCAAATCAATCAAACTTTATTTCTATTGCACATTTCATACAAGTTAAAGATGTAGTAGGTTCATCCATCCATCCATCCATCTTCGTCCGCTTGACCCTATGTTCCAGAAGAACTACATGAAGCAGGTCATTTAAAAAAAATCCTCTGGCTCCACCTACAGCCTGTAGTGAGATTTGCAAAAGTCCACAGCTCCCTGTTCAGATGCACCAATCAGAGCCAGGGGGGTGTGTCTAACTGCGTGTCAATCACTGCTCATGCACACGCATTCATTCTCCCTTGTGGGGGGAGGGGCTTAGGAGACCGCTTTGGGCTTTAGCAGAAAGGGGGGAGGGACTGAGAAGTTGTCGATGTTCAAATGTTTTGGCTAAGTCCTGGATCTTCACAATCCTACCTACAGCACCTTTAATGTAACACAATGTGCTTCATACAAAAGCGACATAAAATAAAACTTGTTCAATTAAACAGAGTAAAATATATACAAAACATGTATAGAACACACAAGCACGCACCCAATGTGTTCCATATCATTGGGGGCATGGACACAGAAAACAGCCTCCCTGCTCTTGAGTTACAGAGAGGGATGGTTAAGAGAACGCTGCCTGTGGATCTGAAAAATCGGAGGGCAATCATATTTCCGGGGTGGCCGGTGCCACCCAATGCCCCCCTTCTAAAAAAAAAGCAATAGGTTGACAACCTTACTATGATGGCAAACCCTTGGATTCTGTGCACAGTCACTGTTCCTATCTTGTCATTTTTAAACTTTTCAGATAAACAAGATACATTGTGTTAATCAGCTAGATTTAGATCTAGATTGTTTTTTACAAGCCCAAGCTCGCAGCCAACATCTATGCAGCCTGCAGTGCCGTGTGGCCACTGGCTTGCGCAATCTCTCTCTCTTCCTCTATCTGTCTTTTTTAAAATGAGGAAGCCGACAGCAAAGCCTAAATTTATTGTTGTACATGTGTTGAGTCTATCTGCAGATGATTGAGTAAACTACAGAAAGACAAATATTGCCTAAAAGTGTTTATTTAAACAAGAATTGCCATCAAACAAAGAGAAATGTTCTCACATAGTCCTAAATTATATGAGAGTACTTCTTTGTTTTTAGAATGAACTGGTTGGAAAGTTGAAGCAGCAGCGCTGTTTGTGCAAAACCAATCTGTGACGGTAATCCCTACAAACCCCACCCCAACGGTTCCTGTATATTCAGAAAGTACTACTCTACTATTTTAGGGGGATAAAAAGGCCCCGGAAAATGTCCCCAGAACTAAATTTAGACGCTGGCCCCTGTGGTAGAAACAAAATGGCCCAATCCCTAAGTCCGGACTCACAGGCTCACAGACTTACCTGAGCCCATGTGGCCTCACACACTCACTCACTTAGTACCTGAGATCAATTAAGTCTGTGAGTCTTTAGTCCTTAGTCCTCAGGGCTCACTTTGGGATTGGGTCAATGAGTCCCTTAGAACAGGGTCTTCAATGTTTTTTAAGCCAAGGACCCCTTAGCTGAAAGATAAGACGGAGCAGGGACCCCCCCACACACACACACTACATATTGTATTACATTGAGTTGCATATTAAACTGGACCTACAACAACGTGTACGGCGGCCTAAAGCCTTTACACATACCATTGTATGGTGTATACAATACTAAGCTATGAAAATAATAATTATTGACATATTCATATATTTATACATCATGTTTGAATGTTAAACATAGTGAATCCTTAAGGTTAACTGTATCTGTGGATGAGTACCTCAGTCATCAATCTTGTGTAAATTTAGAAAAATCTCAAATGTATTTATCTTTGCTAATAATATGTTGGACTCATGTTTATGTATATTTTCAGACATATTGGGGCCCCCGTGCAGTACTTTGAGGATCCCCCTAAGGGTCTCAGACCCCCCTGTTGAAGATCTCTGCCTTAGAAATGTTGCCAGTTCTGAGGGAATGTTCGTGTGGTTGAAAAGTGGCTAATGTCTCTATTGAAAAAGGGTTTCACATAAGATACAACGCAGCAAGAGAGCTGCTGCAAAACAGGCTGCCTACCTCTCAGCGAACATATCAATTAAAATATGTTTGCACTGCATTTGTAATGGGTTTCAAACATTCCGGAATGTTCCAATGGAGAGCCAGTGACGTATTGAGTAGTTTTACAGTAAATATATAACCCTCAAACTCTGGCTGACATTTATGCCCATATTTTGACCATCTGTTTAACTCCATTACACACACATGCATTACACATTGAGCCCTACAACCAAGCCCCTCTAAGAGCCTCCTCTGTGCCGTGAGACCGTTTAGTCTCAGTCCCTCACAGTCATGTGTGAGACTGAGGCAGCATTGAGATCCGCAGGCCTTGGGCTCGGTTCACAGGGGTCAGTCTGAGGATGTGCGCTGTTTGCATTGCCTAGCCACGCTGCTGCCAAAGTGAGCTTTATAGACTTTTAAGAGCCCTCGCCAGAAAAAGAACAACATTTTTGGAAAGTCTGAATTTCCTTTTCCCCTCTTTTTAGGTTCTTACTGTAGCGCTGAACATGTGGAAGTGCACATATAGTACAGTGGGGAATTCTGTTAGGTTTATCTTATGTTGGCTCAGTACAGTATTTGACTCTGTGAAATTTTAAATATTGCAGGTTTTACAGGGCCAAGTAGGAAAAGTGTTTCAACTTGTAATTTAGTTGTTGCTTCTCTCTGCGTGTGATCTCATGAGCGTCTTGATATGAGCATTTATGCATACAATATGTGTGTATGTGTGATACTTGACACGCTCCCAGCATCCTCATTCACTCCTCGGAAAGGCACTTGTCTGGTCACAGAACAGTAATTCATTGTCTGACAGCTGTTTTCTTTTCTGTGAGCCGGCCCTGCTTGGATCCTGGGGTGTAATTCCACACACAGGGCCAGCTGGAAGTTTTCCTAAAAAAAAATGAAAAAAAACGCTGTGAGCCCAGTGCTGACACACATGCCAGCAAACACCACCAATAGAGCAACACTGGTACAGAAATCAACCCCACGTTAGTTTGTATCCACCTGTTTCGTGTCATAAAGCAAACTCCAGCGGACTTATAATGAATTGGAATTTTGATGCAATTATGGACAGTGGACTTTGTTTTTCAGTTTTTTGGACTTCTCCATAAATCATATACCAAATTAATGGAGGAACTGCTTAGTTTTTTGTACTGTATTTTCTATACAGTACAATTGGTTATTCTAACTTGGGTTACATTTGGGCCTAGTTTATCAGTATTTAAGTGTTGACAGTAAGACAAAGAGAGATTTCATTCAGGAGCATAGATATTGTGTTTGATGGGTATGAAATATAAGCTATTAGCAGTTTCAATCCACAAATAAGTTGGTATTGGCCGTCAAAATCCCATTTTAGTCAACAGCGCACATCTGCAAGCACATGTATGCTAACATTCTCACAATGACAGTGACATGTTTAGCAGGTGTTATTTCAATTTTATTATATATATGTATGTATGTGTATATATATATATATATATATATATTTTTTTTTTGTACATGTTCAAAATAAAACTACTACTACTAATATCTGCAATGTTCACCATATTAGTTTGGCGCATTTCCATGCTAACATCTGCTAATTACAAGTAAACACAAAGTAGCCTGCAGCTGAGCTTGATGGATCAGTTTTGCAGGTCATTTGGTCATTAGTCTCACATTGCCAGACCCTCCTCCAAAGCGTGCTGGAGGAGAGTCTGTCTACTCCTCATAGCATTCGGGGATGGGAGGAAAACGTGCTCTGGTTTATTGGCATTTCTGCCCAAGGCAATGGATGTGGCCTAAATGAGTGAAATCCGGCGGATTTTCCGGCGGCAACGGAGCCATCCCAGAAGTGTCACGTCATGGATATAGACTGTTTGGTCATTAACCAAAGTATTGGACCAAGTGCAATTTTGAGCAGATGATGTAGCTAGATGAAAAACTAAGAGGTAGTGAGTAAGTAGGTAAGAGTAATTTCAGGGGACCACCGTAGTCATTAGGATTTATCCTCTGGGGACCATGAATGTCTGTACAAAATTCCATTGTGATCCATCCAATAGATATTTAAGTCTGGACAAAAGTAGTGGACAGACCTTGCCATCCTTACTGTCCCGCTGTTTGTGTGGCCTAGAACTGACATGAACATGAATTCAACTTTATCAGTGTTAATGACTTACCGTAATTAGATGTCTTAAATGTCACCTTCAATGCAAACCTCTGTCAACTTGACATTCGCTAAGGGAACACAGCCTGTAATAAACATGGTAGACAAGTCTTGAACAATTTCATACAGAAATAAGAGGGAACTTTATTAAGGGCTGCATCGAAGCAAACTTGCTAGGTGGTCATTCAAGATGCTCTAGTGTTTTTCATACTTGTATGGATTTTAAGTACAACATTTACATGTTTTTCTTTTATCTTTTAAGCCTACTTCGTGACAGGAGGTAGATCCATCAACTGTGTTGATATTCGGTGGGTGTGCGTTGGCTAGTCTGTGAGCCTCTGGACCTGCAGTTACTCGTAAAACTCTACCTACCAAGAGGTTTTTATGTGTGCCTTTAGAGAACCATAATTTGTAATATTAATATGTTATTACCCTGTCTTGTCACACAATCAAACCCAACTTAGAATTTGAACCTTATTAAAAAAGCAGACATTTGACATTTCACACGTCTTTTAACATGTGACTTGAGTTAAAGTAAAGGCACTACACAGCAGTCTAGCTCAGAACAAGCTGAGGAACGAGCTCCAGGCTGCTCCGCTCTGACTGCCAGGTCTCTTGATGAGTCATGTGCAGAACCCTTTTCAAAACCATTTTCCCCTTTCATTTCCTGTCTGGATAACCCAAAATCTCTCTGGAGGGTAGTCTGTAACATAGCCCCGGTTGGGTTTGGACACCATCTCTGCCCTTTATTTGAAGACAGGATGAAACCAGACCCCCTGAAGATGTCATCGGGGGGAGCCCGAGGGTGATTTTCCCCAGATGGTGCAGATCAGTGCATTCGCCTCGGTGTTGACGTGATTAAAACTGCTCACCATTACAGCGTAATGCTTATGGGGTGGCAGTAGCTGACTCAATTGGAGTTGGGTTGGGAACCGGAGGGTTGCTAGTTTAAGCCCCCGTACGGACCAAAGTACGGAGTGTGGACTGGTAGCTGGAGAGGTGCCAGTTCACCTCCTGGGCACTGCCAATGTGCTCTTGAGCAAGGCACTGAACTCCCCCCAACCGCTCAGGGCGCCTGTTCAGCAGTCGCAGCCCACTCACTCTGACATCTCTCCATTTGTGCATGTAAAGGACCTGGGCATGTGTGTGTATTTCAGGCCTGTGTGTAGTGTGTCTAACAGAAACAGAGTGTAAATTGTTATATTCCCCACTGGGGATCAATAAAAAGTATAAATTGTTATCATAACTATTAATTATTTATCACCGATTGTGTGTAAAAACCAACTTAAGTGATTTTCATGGTTTGACTGCGGCTGAAGGATTACATGATCCTCTGTGGGTCGAGGAAATTCTCTGGTCTCTTAGTCCTATGAAACACTGATCTGATTCATCGGGGCAACAGAAAAAAACATTAAATCTATCATCATATTATCTCAGCTGCTGAAATGCTCATATTTTGGAGATGCAAGGTTTTCAGTTAAGTTATATTATTCAAGTGCTTCAGTAATGGGCTTTGTTGTTTTTGCTCTGATAAACCTTTACTTTCACAATGTCTTTCAGATCAATGAGCCCTTCCTTCTCTTTGAATGTAATTTGTCAACTCAGCAGTGCGTCATGTGATGGAACATTACAAAACCAACTCATGAAATGAATTCCATTCAGTACAAACCAGTGAAAGTCAAACAAGAACAGATATCATTAGGTCTTGCGGCAGATTTCGCTCAAACTTTGACAACACCTGACTAATTTTACAAACCTTTATATCCTCTCCATACTTTATGAAGATTTATGCACTTTCTGTAATTTGCCTTTTTAAACATTTTTTTTTTAGATCTTATGTCTTCATGTCTTTCTCAGTTTCCTGACAGAATTAAATCATCTTTCAGTTTCTCAACTTAATATCATGTTGTGTAGGTGCTAAATGACAAACATGTTTGGGGGTGTAAATGCTCAGTTACGGGACTGCGAGCACCCACAATATAACGCCATGCATTTGCAGCCACCGCAGTGAAGGAATCACACTTGAAAAGCAGAAGTGCGGGAGTGTGAACAGGTATATGAGTTTTGGAATAAAGCAACATCAATAATATCTGAGATAGGATATCTAAATCCTACTGACCCCATTGTTTTGTTACTTAATGACGACTCTAAATTACACTTAATTGGGAGACAGAAGAATATTTGGCTAGCCGGCTCAACTGCAACCAAGAAAATGATAGCTCTGCGCTGGCTCCACCCCCCCCCCCCACTCGCTTTGTATAAAACAGTGGTTGGCGTATTTTCTAGACATAGTTATGCTTGAGCTCTCTACAGCAAGGATTGAGAAAGCCAAATCATCAACTATAGACCTATGGAAAAACGCACTAGCACAAGTATCAGTCCTAATGACCTCAGCATAACAAGAATTAGAGAGTGACTAGGCAAGGTGTGATTTCTGTTTATTTGTTTGTTTTTGTTTTCCTCGAGACCGCAGAGGGTGGGGGGAGGAGAGGGTTGTTGTTCTTGTTCAATTGTGTTTGTCTGTTCTGTATGTTTAAAAATATAAAACCAATAAAAAATTGATCTTAAAAAAAGTAGAAGCAGAAGTGCAGCATTGATGGAGACTTAGAGAGATAAGGGCTGCCAGAAGCATCGTTTTAATGTTATATTGGCACAGAGTACCAATTTTCAACATACCTCTATCCTCAAGTGCTCATTAAAGCTAAAATTACACCAGTTAAAGGTTTATAAAAACGCGTTATCGCAGCGGCTCAACAGTGAAAGCCATTCCTGTTTCCCTGGACAAGCCTCAATGCTCCGGCGATGGAGCAACACTCAAATCTAGAACCGCTGAGCCACAATTATACTTACCTGGGATAAAGATGACAGTAATTATCAGGTTTTCCATAGTCATACCTGTGCTAGTGGAATCCTTACCACACCGTACCGTACACACCTGCCCCAACATAGGTAAGTACAACCCTCCTGCAGTGCAACAATTCTTCAACTCAAATGACAGATGCTTCCGTACCATGAACGAGTTGTGGAAATAGATGCCCACTGGGTAGGAAAATGGTTTTAATTCTTGGTACTGGGAGAATTTCCAGGAACTGTACTTGTCCTCCTCCACACATGGATTACACTTTTAGAGGACACTTTATTGACCATGTTGAATTGTTATGTTTGCGTTATTACAAACCCAGATATTCCAGTTTCCCTTTGATTCTGTTCAGGAGTTTAGGACTTTGGACAGAGCCAGGCTACAGTAACTGTGCTTCCAGTCCTGCTTCCAGTCTTAATGCTAAGCAAACCTAACCACATCCTGTCTCCAGTGCTATGTTCTCTTACCCCATGTTTCCTCACCTTATGTTCCTTCAGCCTATGTCCAGTCAGCCTTATGTTCCCTCAGCCCTACGTTTCCTCAGCGGCTCTAACTCTGCTGTGACAATGTGAGTAATGAGTAATGTGAAAAGTGAAAAGTGTTATATTTAATCTATTTCACATAATAATAATAAAAAAAACATTATTTGGCAGTGAACACATTAGAAAGTGTAAATTATAAGTTTCTTTTTCAATATTTTTGCCATGCTTGTATGATAAAAACTTGTGAAGCTATTAATCTAAATAGAATGGCATATTTCTTTTTATCCTGCTGAACTACGGCGGCGGAGCTCTCGACTCCAGAGGGTTAACACATAGACACGCGAGGTGTTTAAATCTCATCTTACTTGAATAAGCACGTTTCCCAAAATGTCAAACTATTTCTTTAATCCCTGTTGAGAGGCAGACAGTTTTTTTTTCAATCCCATGAGTCACACATTAAGTCACTTAAGTCACTTTTAAATCCAGTTAAAGCTAATTTTCAGATGATACACTCCTATCAGTTTCTGCCTAGTGCTGTAAGTGGCTTGTTCTGCCTGAGAACAGGCGTTCTCCCCTGTGCTTCATGAGGTCATTGTATCTGAGTTACAGTCCACTCCAGGTCATGGGCCGCTCCAGTTCATGCTGAGGTCCTCATGTGACTGTTGCTGTTGTTCTGGGATCCAGCCGTGCTGGTACTCAACTGCTCTAGTAAAATCTGGAAAGCAAAACATGGGGAGTGGGAGGGAGAGAGAAAGAGATCACAGGACTCTACATGGAGAGAGAGAAAAGAGAGGAAAAAAAGAGAGAGAGACAGCGGTGTCTAAATCTTGTCCGGTTGTGGTTGCCATGCCAAGAGCTAAACAAGCGTTTTATCAGTTTCTGGGGCTCAGATTTATTCTGGTGTCGGGAGTTTCTGCCTCACAAATCAGTGCATGACTCAGCCTGTATTTGCCGTTATTGGCTGAGTTACCCCTTTGGAAAAAATATATGTATGTAGAAGGGTTATAGTGTGTGAAGCATCAGCTGGTTAACAAGCACATTAAACCAAATAGACTCTGAAAATGATTTCAATGTATACTCTGATGTCAACAGCATGGGAATGAACTTCCAAAGAATGGGGATTTCCAATAAACTGAGCTGAGTCTAACCAAAACAGTGATAACAAAAAACTGCATTTGGCCTTTTGATGCATTAAGCTGCATCTTTTCCTTGGAACAGACATTCTTCATTTTTTTGCGACATGCCCTGAGGTCACCTCAGATGTTTTTTGAAATGGTGCCGCTGGACGCACACCAATCCCTCTGCTCTAACCACTATGGAGTGAGAACAGGCGACGACAGTCTCCTGCCTCCTGCAGTGATAATACCTGCAATAACCACAGTCACATAAAACTGACAGAGGATGGGTGCTACACTGTACTCATCTCTTCTGACATGTGTAACCGCGCATACAATTCTCACCTCTTTTATGATGTGGTGCTATAATTGTAGACACTTAGCCCTACCACAGAGCCTTTGTCTGAGGCTTTCTGGCTTCGGACGCTGCTCAGCTGAAACAATAAAGGGATCAATGCCTCGCCTTTTTTTTCTCCTCTTCATGCCAATATTTGTAGTGACCTGTTTAATTTTACCTTACGCTTCCTTCACCTCCTCCTTCTCACTGTGCTGTATGACTTGTTCGTGTGCTCGGTTTCCACACGTGACAAATCTGGTTCTGCTTCTTATTAGGCGCGACCACAACGACCCAATGCTGCGATAGAGCCAGCATGTCCCTTCCAACAATAGGAAACACCATCACCTACAATTAGCCAACCAATACAGAATCTCTGGCTCCAATCACAAACCTTCAGTCTCGATCGAATTTGGCAGCCGCTTTGCGGATAGCCCGATGGAGACGTGACAAAAAACAGAATTATTGCCTAATACCATGTACAATCTTAGTTTCTAAGTTTATAACATTGTTTACCCCACTGGCCAGATGGATCTGACAGCGAGACCCTGCCAACAGGACACTTCCAAACCGAGGAACACGATCAGCCAATCAAGACAGCTATTTGGTTCTCTGTCAGGTACTTTCAGACTGTGTGATTGTGCATTACGAATCCTGGCACCAAAAATGGAAGCTTTTCAAATGGAACAGTGCTACAGCGCTGTAGGGAGTTGGGGTTTCATGGGAAAGCTAACAACTTTCTGTGTCCTTAAAGTGATAAGTGATACCATTTAGTCTGTGAGCACTTATACTATGTCTAACTGCATTAAGCTCTTATCTGTTGAGGCTACTGTCTGTAGTAAAAAATGTCCTGGCACTATCGTGCTGTATGGTTGTTAGAGAGCTCATTGTTTAAGTTTTACGGTCCAGTTCTGAATGCTAACTATACTCCAACTGCCCAGTAGCAAATGGCAGTGTTGTAGTACCCCCCCCCTATTTGCCTCAGGAGTTAGAGGTGACCAAAAGTGAGTTCAAATGAGAGGGAATATTGGACTGGTCAGAAACAGATCGAAATGACTGCTATGTTGCTTTGTGTCTGCTAGATGGTTAAATCATTGATGTATTAAGGAGAACTGGATACCAGCATTTCTTTGTTTTTAGGAAAATAGAGCCCTACACCAGCGAGCCAGTTAAAAGAATGCACGTCCAAGACTTCTTCCACTGGTCAAGCCAACTAACTTTTCTGTTTGTTGCCCCGCACACATAGATGTAGACTTTCCAAATGTAATTGGACCAAATGATGCTTTTTGGGCCAGTGTGCGTAACATGATAATCCTGGAACTTGCAATACCTCGTGTGGCCACTACGACAAGATCGCTTAACCCTTGTGTTGTCTTCCCGTCGACCATGCAATTTTGTGTTTTTCTGGGTCGAAATTTCAACATTTCGTTGTTCTTTTTCTACACTTTTCTCTACGTTTTTGTCGATTTTATTTCAATTTTTTTGTCACTTTTTTGGTGTTTTCTTTTTCTTTTCTTTTTAACAAGTTGTTGTCACCTTTGGCGATGTTTTTGATGGTCACACAAAAAACTTGGCTTGGGTCAAATAAGTTGTTTGCTTGCCCTGCCAAATCTAATTTAACTTAATGATATAGCAATGTTATGTCCACCACCCCAAAAAAAAATCTATTGATACTGCTTTAGAAAGATGATATATACTACAATAGTGTGTAAGTAACAACATGGCATTGTGTTTCCATCTGATATGCAGTTATAAATGCTGATAAACCATTGATTAATAGCCTTAATAGCCGTAGTCATTAAGAAAGGCTTATACAACAACTTATACACTGTAGTCTGCAGTTGTTAATGACATAGCCAATATTTAGTAAAATGATAGCAGTCCAGATACCCTGCAGCCCAGTGTCACACCAAAAAAGAAATTTTTTTAAGGGCTCATAACTGATATAGAGCTTAAGTACATTTTTTGTTAACCATTAATAGCTACCCTTTGGAGTGGATTAGAGTCATGAGGTTAGGAGGGTTGGCTATACCTCTCCATGTATTTTTTGGGCTTCACAAAGTCAGTTCAGTTCATAAACCACTATGACAGCATATGTCCACACTCACATTCAGCAATACATGCCTGTGCACGTTTTGAAATATATCGCTGATGTGCACGTGCCCACATACGCATGAATACACTTACTGTGAACACACACACATAAGCACAAATACTTACCCTCTTGTTCAAGTGGATAACTGGCTGTCTTGGCTGTGGTACAAATATTTCATATCAGGAAAGGCAATATGATGTAAATCAATTTTTTTTATACCAATATGACAGGGTTGGGTTGGACACACTTACTGTATTCACTGATTAATCTAATTTGAAAAAGTTGACATGCTCTACGCAGAGGTTCTTGATGTGTGGAGAGAGTTTCAGGAGTAATATCATTTGTCAGAGAAAATATTGGATTGTGACAGAAAGGATCACAAGCAAAAGTGAAAAAAAAGAAGAGAGTTTCAGATTGCTTCGTAGACGTGTTTCTGTAAGAATTACAGCTACGTGAAAAACGCCCTCACACATCGCTTATTTCGACGGTGACCATACAAAGCACATGGTGCATGTGGACACTACAGTTCTCCTTGTGTAAGTCACTATTTCAGCAATAATGTGACATCGCCCAGTAGCAGTGGCAAACTAAACACATGCTACAGGATAAATAATCTCATTTCGTCCATAGTTTAATCACACTTAACATGTGGACCGCTTCACTGACATAACATAATAATACATTTTATTTATATAGTGCTTTGTATGGTACTCAGAGACACTGGAATGCCAACTTACTAAAGTCACTCCCTAAGATTAGGGATAACTCCTGGTGCAGACACAGATGCAGATTTCTAAGTGGCTGCTGCCAGAAAGCAAGATGGATGAGGAAGGTTATTCTGGCCAAAGGTGTTCCACTAGCGGAGCTAGACTGGGACACTGAAGGAGAAGCTTCAGTACACTTTCTTTTGGTGCATCATGAAAAACATCAATCTAAAGCAGCACTTCAGACACGAAACATGCTTACTTCCAACTAATAAATCTTTGTGAAAACAGCACCTGACCTTGTTTGAATTAGAATGGGTCTGTTGCAGCTTGCATTGACCTGCTTTGGAAGCCACGGAAGTCCCTCAGTGACACTATGACTCAAACCTGTTTTCAAGCTCAGTGAATAGGCTCCTCCACAGGCTGTAGAGGCTCTGAAAGAGAGATGAAGATGGTTGTGCCAGTTGAGGAAGGGAGCACTCAGGGGGTTAAAAAGGCCACACTCATACTTGAGCTTAAACCCTGAGGTGCTGAAGAGCAGCTGTCTGTCTGCCTTTTAAAAGCAGGAGAGCACAAAGAAAAATGGGGGAATGAAACTGTTTTCCATTACACAGTTAATACACGGGCAAGTTATGTGGCATGTATAGACAGGTTAGAGAGGCCAAAGTATGTGAAAAAAATTCAAATTCATGAACAAAACAACCAGCTTGATCATGCATCACTTTGTCTGCACAAAAACTAACATTTCCCTTTCTCCGTTGGCCTAGTTGATGGCCTTTGTGCTTACCTAGCCACCTGTTCGCTGTGGACCATTTGCATTGTTGTCATGAAAGGTCACTACGTTTGCTGTCACATAGTCTTACATAAAAGGTTCCCTCCGTTAATTTGCCCTGCACACAATAACTAATAACCAATACATTGGTTGATTATTCCTTATTATTTTTGAGGGATACCAGTCTTCTTCTGTTTTATTTCTCACATAATAAAACAAGACACCGCGCCGTGTTTGCCAACAATGAAATCTGTGGTATATTATTAGATTTCAGACATGTCATTACAAATATATGCTTTTGTGTTTGTCTGCTGAGGGAATATATTGCCCCCTTAACTAAGAGACGTTGGAGTTAGCTGTATGTAAAACACTTAATCTGATCCCCTTTCAAAGGAAAGAAGCAGTATCAGTGGTTTTCATAAGAGTAATGATTTGCTATTAGACAATAGTTGGCGCACAACAGTGAGAGAGAGCAGAGCTGCTGTGGGAGAGCTGAGGGAATGGAAGAGCAAGTGGCTGTCCAGGAAAAAATAATAGGTGCTGTTCTGAACCATTCTTACATTATGCTATCACACGTCATCGCTCAATGTAATGCAGTTGTTTAGATGACCTGTTCAGATTTCTAGCTACTCTAGTCAGGTGACTCTAGGGATGGCAATGTCAGTCAGTCCACCACTTTGATCCACACTGAAATATCTCAACTATTGAGCGAATTAGGATGTGATTTTGTGGTCCCCAGAGGATGAAACCTACTGACTTTGGTGATTACCTGATTTTTTATTTGATGCCACCAGTTTGGAAATTTTGGTTTTGTGTAAAATGTCTTGACAAATGGCCATTACATTTGGTATAGACATTCAAATTTCCAAAACAACAATCCTCTGACTTTTCATCAAACGCCATATCAGGTCAAACATTTACTGTGATAAATACCTGCACAAGTAATGACACTCACGTCAAACATTATACCTGCTGAACATCAGTATGTTAGCATTGTCACTGTGTGCATGTTATCAATGTGAAGTCAACTTTTAGTTGAGAGCTCCACTGTGCAGCTTCACAGAGTCGCTAGCATGGCGGTAGACTCTTAGATGCAGCGAAACATACATGACATGAGTGTGCATTATTGTTTAATAATGTATTCTCTCTTAAAATTGCTTCTAAGGCAGTGATGGAGTACTCTAATCCTGGACTCGGACTCAAGTTTGACTCGAGTCGCTATTCTCTGTACTCATGACTTGACTTTTGACTTGAGGATTGATGAAATCGGACTTGAGCTTGGACTCGGAAGTTGGATGAACTTTCTGACTACTTAATAGGCAGTGATGGAGTGCTAGAGTCCTGAACTCTGACTCAAGTCTGACCCGAGTTGCTAGGACTTGGACTCTGAGTGACGCTGGGGACTTGACTGCAACATTATTCTAAGGTACCAAGTTGCTGAGTGTAAGTCAGTGAGCAGGGGATTGTGCAGTAGTGGATGAGGTAACTTTACCACACAGATAAGCCATTTTCATGTGATACTCCCTATACTGAAAGTAAATAGTCAGTGGAGACTGTCAGAGACCTGTTACAGCCTCACCCATACACTCATGGCACTCATAGTGATATCACTGATTTCAATGTTTTCCTAGAACTTTATGTCCATTTGGAGTTTGGCCAAATAAAGGTTTGTGTGAGCTTCCTCTTCTTCCTCTTTTGTAACAAGAAGGAGCCAACTTATAACAAGGGGGAGAATAAAATCAGCAGGGATTTCTCATGTTTTCCTTTTTTTCTTCTAACCATTCTTTCCCAGAAGCTGCTTGATGAGGTGATGGTGAGAGTGCCGACCCATTAGCAGACTCTGAGGACCCGGCATTAAGTGTCCAGCTGAGGACTGCTGGCTGCTCCACCCACAGACAGATATGACTCTGCAGTGCTGTAGCCAGGCCAAAGTTTAAACTAAATAGTCAAACCTTAGCAACAAACCTGGGAGTCATCCAGTGCCAGATAGATTGTAGCAATCCAAAACCAATTGCTCAATAGATATGCATAATTTAACTCTCAAGCTGCAAAAATGAGTTGTTTCAGTTGCTCACTGGAACAACTCATCCCGCAAATACTGTATAATGTAGTTGATATAGACTAGTTTGTATCAACTACATTATATTTGCGGGATAGTTTAGCCAGATGTCCCTCACCTTCAGTTTTCTTTTAATTTTGGCATTCTAAACTCCGGTCGCATCGGGAAACATCCTCCGACCTATAACTGACAGCTTGCTACCTGTAACATTAGCATGACTAGTATCCAGGAAGCTCAATGCTTTATTAAGTGTGGGTGATGTTACTGTAAATGATAGAAAAATGTCCAGGTGTAGACAATGCTGTCTTCATGTGTGTCTACATAGAGTTGTTTCTCAGCCATCCCAGAAACATGGAAGCCCCTGTGGGCACAACGCCAGTCAACAGGAAGAGAGTTTCCCAGGATTCCTCTCCAAACTGTCTGTGTGTGTGTGTGTGTGTGTGTGTGTGTGTGTGTGTGTGTGTGTGTGTGTGTGTGTGTGTGTGTGTGTGTGTGTGTGTGTGTGTTTAGTCTGGGTAATGTGTGGAGCGTGAACTAAGAATCACTCATGATTAATTGGAAGTTTAGCAGTTACCTACGTGTGATTTGTGACAATTTATCCTAGTATGAGAGTGAGATTCATCAGTCCCTGTGAGCCGAGAGACTGCAAACAGAACTGGGTTCTTAAAGCATGAATTGATGTGCTAAATTACTGTGTGTTTGGCTCTAGATGGGGTGGAATGGGGGGCAATAATGTCTGTAGATTTTTATGACTTTATGTAGACCATCTGTTTTGTATACTGTAAATACTTTGTATTTTATTGCGCCATCTACCTGACCAGGGACTACGGGCGGAAACGAGCAATTTGCTACAACCTGGCACAAGACATCTATTAATGTTTTTTGTGCACTGTTCCTGTTCAAATAAATAAATTACAATTACAATTTATGGTAAACACAGGAAGACATGCCCTACTCTGTACAGACCGAGAAAGTACAGGGAGGTCAGATAAAAAAAAATTGTATATCAAGATATTCAATGTCAAAATTAAAAACTCCCAAAACTGAACACAAAACCATAAAAAGACTCTAGTAAATCAAAAAGCCAAGACCTTAACCTTGCACGAATCACAGTGTTTCTCACACGGAGAGACAGCGATGTATTCACTGCAACATGTATACAATTAGAAGGGCCAGAGAGTTCAGCATCCCTAGCATTTCAGCTCCATATGGATTCAGTAAAACCACTTTCATATGACCAGAAACTGCCACGGCAAACACCAAACCTCCTTTTAAAAGACTCCAAAGTCTCCCAGAGCTTTAAGCAGAATGGGAAGCTTGCTCACTCTGTAGTTACTGTGTCTTTACTCTATTAGCTATTTCTATGATTGTGAAGAACAGGTAGATCATCTCTCAGTGATGTACTGCAGTTGTTGCTAGAGAGAAAGTGGAGATGTGAATCGACATTAAATGATACATTCACAGATTTTCAAGCCTGCCTTAGTCGGATGGATATTGGAACATTGGACAGGTTTTGCTTGCTGTAATCATTCCTCCTGTTCATACTGGACATTCAGCAATCCCATCCTAATGTGCTGTCAATGTAAGTGAGGGGCAATACAGGTGTTGTTAGACAAATAAAGAGGGTCTCTTTTGAAAGTTAAGTCTCTTTAGTATTAAATTCCCTCTTTGTGTTTCTCAGGGCAATCTTTCCACGCTGACCTACAGTAGAAGGATAGAAACAAATAGATGAGAATATGGACTAAAAAGACTAACTACTACGTGTTTTAAAAATGACAATAACAATTAGCTCGTTACTGCTGATCAAATCTGCCAACACTTGTCATTTCAGTCGACAAAATCGACTGTTGCAGGCTAGAAATGAGGAGCCTGCTTTAGGTCTGCATCTGTCTGAAATTGTGTGTAGCAACAGTAACTAAGGGGGGCATGACTTAGCGAACGGTCAGTTGGTATTCAGTGTATTGTTGCAATCGTGTTGAGTACAGAGGCAGAAAGAGACCATTTACATGTACGTACTGATGCATTAGTCTCAATTCATGGGGAAAAAAACATCTCCCACTATTGGGCAAAAACAATGTATCTCCATGTTTTATTTTGATGTTTTCAGTATTACATGCTCCTTTATTGGTTAAAACAAATTGTCCCACCTTAGGCGCCCTAAAACCTTTTCAACCCCGTTATTATCTCAAACTTGCCCTGTCTTCAA
Source organism: Sander vitreus (assembly GCF_031162955.1). NCBI lineage: Eukaryota > Metazoa > Chordata > Actinopteri > Perciformes > Percidae > Sander > Sander vitreus. Next base: position 30,094,300 of record NC_135860.1, on the reverse strand, counting down.
GCAGTCTTTTAAGATTGCTTTTTCTTGAAAAGCTCACAAGTCTGATATGCATTCGTTTCACTAGAACAGAAGCGATAGAACCTCTATCGACCTCTCAGTGCAATATGCAGTTTTAAAAATGGCTGTCAAGTTGAATCAGATCAACAGAAAAAAAAGAGCTGAGCAATTGATCTCTCCAGTGATGTCACCTGAGGGAACTAAACAGCAACAAGAGAGCAGGAGATCTACAGTATGACACAACAGCATAAGTAAATATCAGCAAAATAAAGAAACCCCACTGGCTTAACTCTGCCACCCAGCAAGTCATCAATAACAGAGAGTTTGGCAGGAAAGGAAGAATTCTCTCTCCCAATAATCAACAGATAAAGAAAGCAGTGGTGGTAATTGGATGTTTATGTTTATGAAATATGGAAGTGTGTGTGCTTTGTGTGTTACTACTTCTGTCTGCTCGTGTTTAGGTGTCACGCCATACAAGGCTGGTGCCAGGATATGAGAAGCCGCCTAGGCCAAAATTGAATACTTCACTTGCACATATATACATATATACTGGTACTAAACACTTGCACATACATATATACATACATATATATTGTACTTGCACATACTAGTACTAACTACTTGCACATTGGTCTCGCATTGCCAGACCTACCTCCACAGCGCTGCAGATGAGGGTCTGGCTAGTCCACACAGCATTCTGGGATGAGAGAAAAACATGCTCTGGTCTTTAAACCAATCACAATCGTCATGAGCGGCGCTGGGCGCCGTACGGAGCAACGGTGCCTCTGCAAAACAGCCTCGAGAAGGAACTTGTTTTGGTGGAACATGTATACGTTCAAAAGTAGTTTTAGTCGTGCGACAGAAAACTCAGATTGGACAGATAGTCTAGCTAGCTGTCTGGATTTACCCTGCAGAGATCTGAGGAGCAGTTAACCATAGTCCTCACAAATCCACCGGAGGTTAGAACGACAACACAAAGAAAGAGGAAGGTAACGGACATCCGGCCGAAATGAAAGACATCCGGCGGGATTTCCGGCGGTACCTGAACAATCCTGGAAGTGGAACTTCGTGGCTATAGTCTAGTTGTAGTATAATAGTAGCCTAGTACAATTTTCATTTTAAAAATAACTAATTACAAAATTGTAAATGATAAATAAGCTCTCATTTTGAGCATTTAATTGATTAATTTAGATGTACTTCATACATGTTACAACCGTCCCTGTCATTTGTTACAACTGTCCCTGAATACTGGGACGGTTGTAACAGTGGAGTAACTGTATTTAAATAAATTTTGCATCCTGTACATATTTCATAAAACCACTTGAATGCATTTTTTCAGTAGGTGACGCTGTGAAGTGTATAATATAGCAAATTGGCTTTTGCAGTGTAAATGGTTCTTGGAAATTGGTGGTTTGTACCAGTATATATGTATGTGCAAGTGAAGTATTCAATTCTGGCCCAGGCGGCTTCTCATAGCAGTGTGTGTTGTACTTGCTTGGCATGTCGGCGTGGCCTCGCACACATGCAGCAGCGTTTTTCAGACTCATAGGCAGCATCGACGATGGCCAGAACAGACACTTTACACAGCAGTAAACACGTCCAGACCCAAGGTCAGCTGCTTGACGTCAGCCTCTGCTTCGCTTCTCCGCTGCTTGGAAACGCAGACACGCGCACACGCACGCGCACACGCACACACACATACATAGTAATCACTTGGGCATATATGTGTCCATACACTCTTGAATGTGCTCTCCCTTCCTGTTATTTTCTCCCCTCTCTCTCTCTCTCTCTCTCTCTCTCTCTCATAAACACATTATCCCTCCCATCATTATAAATGTGATGAATGGCATTGTTCTGTTGTCAATGGTTTAGTGAGCGAGCAGGTTGCCATAGTAATCAAAAGACAGCTTTCATAGATTAAGCAGAGTAAAGGCCATAAATCAAAGCTATGCATTACTGTGAAACTGCAGCCAGTCAGAAAAAGGAACTGATTCCAGTGATAGGAAATAGCTCTGAACTGGATTGATTTATATTAGGGGAATGATATATTAGGTTTAAAATGTATTGCAGGTTCTAGATTTAATTATTGTGTGAGTCCAGATGTTGATGCTGCATGCTGAGCAAGCCTTTGTGCCTTTAAATCCTTAATCCACTTCAAGTTATATCCTTAAGATTTTCATTATATTGAACCCCATTTTTGATATGGCTTTTGATATATTATAGTTTTCATTTCTTTCTACTAAAGCCATTGCTAATGGTCTCTGTGCATGGTAATTTTCATAGCTACCGGATTAGTCTGCCTTTCCCATGTAATCTGATTTTGAAACCCTCATGAAGGATCCTTTCAATGTAAATTAATTTCCAATTTCTGTATTATACATTGCTGTATCACATAATCTTCCTGCAGATTCCTTTATGTGTGGCTCTATCACCCAGCAAAAGACTTCCACCAACTCTGTTCAAAATGTATTTTTTTGGGGGACATTTATTTCCGACAGGACAACTTAGACTTGAAAATGGGAGAGAGAGGGGGAATGACATGCAGCAAAGGGCTGCAAGTTCCTTTCCTCAAGGAGTTGAACCCGCGGCCGCAGCGTCAAGGACTAAGCCTCTGTATATGGGCGCACGCTCTACCAGGTGAGCTACCCCTGCGCCCTATGTTCAGAATCTCTAACTGGAGAAATATCAGGATTTGACGCGTGAACAGTTTAATGCCAATGTAGTAAAAAGACAACATGTTCAATAAATTCTACTTAAATATGTCCATTCTAGCCTTTTGTAATTTTTGATCACATTTGAATTGTGCCATGAATTACACATATGACATTTGTCAATTTAAAAGATAATTTTGAAAGTCAAGAAAGTCACAGTTTGTCATAAAATATAATTAGACACCCAAAAGCCATTGGTGGTGTGGAACATAGCGAAGTTACATGCCTTGCTAGCAAGGTGACATATATTGTGCCAGAAGAGAAATGTAGTTCACTGAGTGGTTTCACACAAAACTAAATGCAAACCTACGACAAACTCTAACTTTCTTCTTTTCAATTATTTTAAATTGACAAACATCATATGTGTAATTCATGGCAAAGTTCAAACGGGAACAAAGAAGTATTTGTCTCTTGCCGTTGACTACCGATATATTTTTTTTACAAAATATGGTCCCATGGGACACTGGAAAGGGAGGGCGTTTGCCTCTCTATATTCGTGCTTCATTTCTGACGAGCCAATAAATATATGTTTGCTGCCTCTAGTGGCCTATAAATGTAATTTCAAACAAAACACTGGGACCTGAATCATTACAATGCACCGGCCATTACTACCAGTAGCCTGGATGTTTCCAAATCAAACAGGACTGAAGTCCTGAGGATTATGAAAAACTAAGCCCCATGTAGACTTGAAAGGTGGCTTTAAAATGTTTATGGTGGAAAGCTTGGGCTGTGTCAGCTTAGGTTCACAGCAGTTACAATGGATTGACCCAGTTTCACAGTGAAAAAAAATAAATCATAATAACATCCATAGCAGCTTATCAAACCTCTCCTTAAGCATAATACACGTGGCACTCATTCACGGCTTGCAGTTAAATCCTCAATCCCAACCCTTGAAACCCGTTGAAAGCTGATACAACGGGGGGAAAAGGACAACATAGATTGCATGCAAAGAAACCTCATTGTGTGGTGTGACAAGGTCTTTCAAATACGCTTGTACCACGATGATGACAATCACTGAGAAACAATAATCTGTGTGGTATTGATAAGAATGTCTTCACTGATAATTTCTGGTGATGTAGGCTATTTGAAAATCCCAGATCTGATTTCTAACGTGTGGTTATTGACTTGTTTTTTTTCTAGTTAAGCTGTGTGAACTTTTTACCTTTTGACGATGTATGCACCTGGCAACTTTATGGCTTCCTGTTATCTAAAGTGTAGAGACCGTGTTTTTTTTCTCTACCCCGCCTCTCAGTTCTAGAATTTGATGGCCAGAGGTCAGAAGGGTTGTTGATTTACCACTCCCCATCCCTGTCAACCCCAGGAATGTGTAACACACAAACTAACAAGTTTGAGACCTGAATAAAGACACATTTTTCTATTAAAATGTACATTAACTAATACATGTTTAAGTAACTATGCTATGTTTAATTAACACTACTCCAGTACTAAAAGAATGTTAAACCGTCAAGCGTTGTACTAGTTGTGATACTCACAGTTAATCAGAATAAAACATCATGTGTTTAGACTCGGTCAGCAGCTAATAGAACCAGAAATATTAATATTCAATTACTTGATCAGTTCATTTCTCATACCTCATTTTAAATAAGAAGTTAAAGGAAGTGCTTTGGGAAATGGTGATGTTCCCAATTCACCCCCACCCCTCCTTAAAATTGTCTCACATTCCTTGAAGAGACAAGAAAAACAGCCACAGCCTGGTACCACTGTAATCCTTAAAGGTCCCATGGCATGACAATTTCACTTTCTGAGGTTTTTTAACATTAATATGAGTTCCCCCAGCCTGCCTATGGTCCCCCAGTGGCTAGAAATGGTGATAGGTGTAAACCCAGCCCTGGGTATCCTGCTCTGCCTTTGAGAAAATGAAAGCTCAGATGGGCCGATCTGGAATCTTCCCCTTATGACATCATAAGGGGAAAGGTTACCTCCTCTTTCTCTGCTTTGCCCGCCCAGAAAATTTGGCCCGCCCATGAGAGAGAGACATCATGGCTTAAAAACAAGCAAAGTGGCAGTTGGTCAAGGCCACACCCCCACCCTCCACCTTGCCCCCCCTCTCCTCCTCAATAGCTACAGACACAGAAATGGCACATCCTAAGGAAAGCTCATTGTAGGACTGGCTCTAGTAGCTATAATTCTGCACCAATGCTGAAATTGGGGAAAGCGACTTCAGATACAGTATTAGGGGACCACTAAGGTCTATATAAAAGAGTCTTCAGATACAGAATTAGGGGACCACTAAGGTCTATATAAAAGAGACTTCAGATACAGTATTAGGGGACCACTAAGGCCTATATAAAAGAGACTTCAGATACAGTATTAGGGGACCACTAAGGCCTATATAAAAGAGACTTCAGATACAGTATTAGGGGACCACTAAGGCCTATATAAAAGAGACTTCAGATACAGTATTAGGGGACCACTAAGGCCTATATAAAAGAGACTTCAGATACAGTATTAGGGGGACCACTAAGGTCTATATAAAAGAGACTTCAGATACAGTATTAGGGGACCACTAAGGCCTATATAAAAGAGACTTCAGATACAGTATTAGGGGACCACTAAGGCCTATATAAAAGAGACTTCAGATACAGTATTAGGGGACCACTAAGGCCTATATAAAAGAGACTTCAGATACAGTATTAGGGGACCACTAAGGTCTATATAAAAGAGACTTCAGATACAGTATTAGGGGACCACTAAGGTCTATGTAAAAGAGACTTCAGATACAGTATTAGGGGATCACTAAGGCCTATATAAAAGAGACTTCAGATACAGTATTAGGGGACCACTAAGGTCTATATAAAAGAGACTTCAGATACAGTATTAAGGAACCACTAAGGCCTATATAAAAGAGACTTCAGATACAGTACTAGGGGACCACTAAGGCCTATATAAAAGAGACTTCAGATACAGTATTAGGGGACCACTAAGGTCTATATAAAAGAGACTTCAGATACAGTATTAGGGGACCACTAAGGCCTATATAAAAGCATCCAAAAAGCAGCATGTCATAGGACCTTTAATATACATATCTTGACCTGTTTAGCATATTGTTAAACTTTCCATTTTCCCTTTTTACTATTCCACAGATTAACTTTTCCTTTGCATTTATTATATACGGTATGTTCATTCTGTGACTTTTTGAATGCTTTCTTTAAATAAAACCACGTGCATGTATTGAAGGTGCCAACAGATTGTGTCTAAGATTGCAGGGGGTCGGCTGACTGACTCTTCCTGTCCCTGTATCTGCTGCAGGCTCAAGCTTACTTAACAAACTGAACTGAACAGCCTCTTAATTCCACCGGAAGAGGAACAACTTCATAAGCACTTTCTGCACCTGGCTCTTTATCTGCAGCCTGCCAGGCAATGATCTTTCTTTTCTCCATCTTCTTCTGCCGTGCCAACCTCTGAACCCGGCCCGTCGACTGCGGACCTCTGACTGTGGTCACATAAGCTATGTCAACAGATTCTCACTCCCATTGCGTAAAATACGGACACTTGGTCAGGTGCCTTTGACGTTGTTATTGACATATCTAAAAGCGCTTGGTCGGGACTATTTCCGTCACTTTTGACGTCACTTTTGACGCAGTTAGGTTAAGGAAAAGGTCGTGGGAGGGCTTACGTTCCCATGACACGCAGGAAGAACGGGATAGTTGGGTTTAGGAAAGGAAGAATGGACAGTTGGGTTTAGGAAAAGAAGAACGAGACGGTTGGGTTTAGGAAAAGAAGAACGGACAGTTGGGTTCAGGAAAACAATAATGGGACGGTTGGGTTTAGAAAAAGAAGAACGGGACTGTTGGGTTTAGGAAACGTGACACGATCCCCGCTCTCCTGGGTGAAAGTCCTGTGTCGTTTGACCCATCCACCACCCCGATTTTCGGGCTTTCATACTACTCGCTACTGTAGTCGCTCTTAGTGCTACGTCATCTTCAAACCCTGTCTAGCTGCTGCTCTCCCTGGTGCGTTTTACAAACATGCTGAAGGGCGTTTTTTGCATCGCTTCAGACACTGACAGCCACTGTCCAAGCGTCCGTATTTTAAGAGTTCAGAGTGAGAACGGGTTGGCTATCTGCTGCCTGAAAACTGAAAACAGACGTGCTGATGACCAATGTTCAACCCATTTGTACAAAGACACTTAAGCAAAAGAGACTTTGTATTGAGCAAGGTCAGATGAAAACTGTTCACAACATGCTGGTTCCGAACAAGAGAAGATGGTCTTCTGCTGCAGAGAGACAAAGAGATCTGGTTCAAACCGAACCGACCTTGTGGGAAATCGGACATCCAAAGATTGCCAAAACTTCCAAACTCCTTCTGCCAAACCGTTCCTCTGCCTTCAGAATCCTTGGGGGAGACAATGTACTTTTAGATGATTCATGAATTGATGTGAAATGTTGATCCAAATTAAAATGAAAACCTAAATGAATGATCATTAACCTAAATTAATAATCACTCACATGTAAGCTTTAGACAAAAGATCTCCCTAATTTTAAACATGAAACTTATAACTCCTTTCTTCAATTAATTCATTCCTCAGAATTACTTCTTATACTATCTAACTTGCTGATGGCATCTCAACCTATCAAAATATCATTTTAGTTTAAGTCAAGACATGATTTGCTGATTCTAACTGGTCTACACTGTGGTCCACATTTGTTCATTGTTCATTGTTCATTCATTATTATTACCACTACTTATTATTTTTGTTATTTGCCTGTTTAGTTATTAGTTCAATATATATATACACTACCGGTCAAAAGTTTGGGGTCACTTAGAAATTTCCATTCCACTCCATTCCAGACAGAATACCAGCTGAGATCAGTTGCATTGTTTTTTTAATCAGGGCAGCAGTTTTCAGATTACATTATGTGTTTACATAATGTCAAAAGGGTTCTCGACTGTTGTAGACAGAAGTGGCTGAAGAAACGCTTGAAATCCATGCTTTTTGGTCTAAACGTCATACCCAAATTAAAAGTGGTACAGCTCCCATATACTCTGACACTCTGGGGTGTGCCTGATATCATTGGAAAGGTTAACAGTCTCAAGGTTTTGTTACAAGTGTCAGGGTGCTCTAGGCCTTACTGACACAGAGTTACAGAGACTAGAATGGAGGTTTTTTATTTCCATCCAAGTCATACATCTGTAAAATGATTGGAATACACTGCTGTAAACACATCTGACAGGTGACAGACAACACAGGGCATTAGCCACATGTCTCAGCTTACTACAGAAAAAATCCAGAAGCCAAAAGACTCAAATGGATTTTATATGATTTTTTTTTCTACAGATACCTGTATGTCTGTGCATTTTTTTATTTCCATTTGAAAAGTGCAAAGAAAAAAGCCCAAAAACTACAAAATACAACACTTCTCAAATACACAAACACACCCACATCTATCACCTTTCCAATGATATCAGGCACACCCCAGAGTGTCAGAGTATATGGGAGCTGTACCACTTTTAATTTGGGTATGACGTTTAGACCAAAAAGCATGGATTTCAAGCATTTCTTCAGCCACTTCTGTCTACAACAGTCGAGAACCCTTTTGACATTATGTAAACACATAATGTAATCTGAAAACTGCTGCCCTGATTAAAAAAACAACGCAACTCAGCTGGTATTCTGTCTGGAATGGAGTGGAATGGAAATTTCTAAGTGACCCCAAACTTTTGATCGGTAGTATATATAAAAAGAACTTTGCACCATGGTTTGTGTGTATGAAATCAACGGTCATTGTCCATTGAGAAAAAGGACCTGTAGCAACCCTGAGATTATTAGGCTCAAATGATTGATTGATTGACTAATTGATCAAGTTTTCCTGTTTTTCTAAAATGAGGGTGGCGTCCACATTAAAGTTTAATTGAAATACTTTCACTCAGGATAATCCTATTGTCTGGTAATTGGAGTGAGTGTTATCACTCTCCTTCATTCATGGTACAAATGTGCGTGTGTATGATGCATCATTTCGAGTTGTAGTTTTCATTTATTATGAGTTGTTGATGAATGCTACTGTCACGCTACACTGGCAAAGTTCAAATCACCATGTTTGGATCAAAACTTCAACTGATGCTGCATTGTAAATTCAGAATTTACTCTACAGTACAGTATGCACGCTGCTAATGTGACAGACCCAGCTGGGCCGGACAGTTCTGGCTCTGCAAACCATTTCAAATGTCGCACCCTCCCATGGGATATTATTAAATATGTGCAAATATCTGGGTCTCGGCATGGCTTTGTTTTGACAGGATGAAACTGAAAAGCACAAATGCTAATCTGTACTCACAAAAACAGTTTTGTTCTCAGGAGAAACAACAATGTGAGTCTCTGTATAAAATAATATGAATGTGAATTTAGTTTCCTGTTTACAAATAGTTTTGTACAAATAGTTTTGGCGCTTTACTAAAGCTTTTTCACTCTTCTCAATCAATTGTGAATCTTTAAAAACTTGTAAAATATGTTGATACAAATGTTTAAATCCTCCATTTTACAGACTGGTGGCTATTATAAGTACCCACAGGTTTATATACATACTATATTTATTTACAGAATTACATCCAGAGATCCACAGCCACAATACCGCCATTACAGCAGCTATTTCACAGTGTGCAGCGAGCTTTGATGCTAAATTATTTGGGTTACATTTTACTTGAAGGTACCTACATAAGAGTGACATCATGAACGTGTCATAAACATTATAAACAAGTCATAAAGTTTATGACATAATGTTTCTTTTAGTGTAATTCGTTTTTTGTCATGACAAGTTATGGTTATGGTTAGAGTTAGGGTTAGGGTTAGGGTTCATGTGTCATGACAGTGTCATGTGTTCATGACAGTGTCATGTCACTCTTATGTAGATACCTTCAAGTAAAGTGTTACCATCATTTGTTTCATTATGCACATTGTCTCCGGTAAGTCTTTTTTTTTTAAAAGAACATCAGAGCTGCCGGTAAACAGTCTTTATAAAGTTACCGTAGTAACACTGGTGAAAGCTGTAATTGTTTCCTATCATCTGGTTTTCTTTCCGTCGCCATCATCTGCTCACCAGGTCAGATAACAAACAGCTGTTTACATACAGCAAACTACATTTTTATTAACTTGAAAAAGTTCTGAAAAATGCAGGAATGAGCCCAACTACACAGTGAAATTTACTTGGTAAATAAATACCATTTTTTAACATTGCAGGCTTGCTAAGCAATCATTGTCAGACTTTGTCAGATGTTGTGTAAATGAGCTCAGCAGACCTCTTCCTGAGGTCTGTTGTTTGTTGGTCTTACCATTTGGCTGTTATGGTGTGGAAAAAATGCAAAGTGGTAACAAGCAAAAATAGAATTTGTACCGGCAAAGAACATCATCCAAGTTCAAAGTCACTGTGCTTGCTGACAAACTTTTTACTGTCTCTCCAAGACACATGAGAACCAGATGAGTGGCTGTGCTGCTGCCATTTAATCCCAGAATTCATCTGTGTGGCATCCATGCCCACTGATTCACCCCTGCTCACTAAAAACACAGATGCATTTGTACCACACATTCAGACAGTGAATCCCAAAGATTCTAGTCAGGATGTATCTGTTACAGTATCCGAAGCTCATCATGTCTCTTCTAATTAGAGTGTGTATCTACTGCTTTCACAATCCCCTATATGCTTATGAAATGCAAGCCTTTGTTGAACAAGATCATGATGCCAACAGCTCGTTGATGTTACTTTTATGTTCTTGCTGAGAGTATTGATGAGATCTGGCAGCGTCCAACCTACCAAGACACAAACATTTCTTCCAATGGGCTTTACCAATAAAACAGTTATAAACAAGAGCCTGGCTCTCCTACCATTCCAACATCCCAAAGCAAAACAAGATGCTGAAGCTGCAGAAACACTTCCCAGATGTTTTTCATGAAGTGTAAGAGACTGGCTGTATGGTATGATCCCTGTGCTGCTGAGGACAAGGACAATAACAACTTGTATGTAAGACTCATTGGCTTCTGATGACTCATGACTTTGCATGTCTCATAAAAACATACTAATCATGGCATCTGTACCCTAACACATGCTAAATGACTTAGCCTTTACAAATAATTTCCGTGTGAACACAATTTTCACATTTTTAGGAGAAATAGTTCATGTCTTTTTCTGCAGCCTACTTTGACTTTTCATAGCTGCAACACAAAAACTGGTGATCAATTGTAACAGATGGGAGTTTTTTTGGTCTTTTTTTGTCTTTTTGTCTTGGTGTCAGGAACCTAGCAGGAGCACTGGGAGTTATATTGGTTTCCAGTGTTGATCCCTGCAAGTACATCTAATCATTTCTGTCAGGCGGAGAAATGAGACGATGTACCTCATGTCACACTGTCCCAGGTAGGGAAGGTTCAGGCTGTCGTTTACTCACGGCCATTTGCTGCTGATCAATAGGGTCTTGGATGTCCCGAGGTATCTTTTAAACCTTGAGGGGTTTTGCGATACTGGTCTCACTGTACTGGTGGTGCGGGAAAGAACCAAATCCTGTGAGACAAATTAATATTAAGGCACACAGGGGAGGACAGCTGCTGGAAAGCCGCTTTGACTGTTAGGCCTGCCAAAGAAAACAAAACACAATGCAGTGTCCCATATTCAACATCAGGAGAGAGTAGAGTCAGATGTTATTCTAAAGAGCTTTTAATTGATCAGCTGACTATCATCTCATTTTCTATCAATGCCATATGGTTGAGGAAAATAAAAACCGCCATGTTAATATCCCTGCTAAAGCTGTGGTTGAAGCTGCTTAAAGGACAATTTCGGCGCAAAAAGAACCTAGGGGTTAATATCAGATGTGCACCCACTCTGTCGCTCTCTGGGACATGTTTTAATGCTAATTGAATGAGTTTGGAGCTTGAAAGACGCTTGCACAGACCGCTGATTAGCTTACAAAGCTAGTATTCGGGGCACAGGGAACGTAAAAACAAATATATATTTTATTTATACCACTAAAAAGGCTCAAAATATCACTACACTTCAACGGTAGCATAATGAGGGTCCCTAAATGTTAACCGAAGCATTGAGAACTGTGTAAGTGTACCGACAGTTTATTGAAAAGATTATATGTAGCTACAGATTATAAAGACACTCACGTTGTCATGTCATGTTTACATGCTGTCGCCGTCCTGAAAACCAGTCATGACTTACAGCTGGCGATGCAAACTAAAATCAAAAGCAATTTGCTCAATATATCTGAAATAATCGCACTGTGCATAACTTGTCTAGTGTACTTACTCAGTGGATAACTGTCCATCTGGTCCCTCCGGTCTGGGTCGCTGAAAAAGTAGAGCCCTGTTTATCGGAAAGGGGAAATCTTCAGACTGTATAAAACACTGCGTCTCTTGGGTGTCGCGACGCAACAGGTCCCACTCTGCAACAGGTCCCACTCTGCAACACAGACACTGTTCGGTGGCCATAGCTTCACAATGTCCGCAAGTTCACCACCAGTTTCCCGAAGTACGAGGCTGTGTTGCGGCATTGACTACTGGTAGCTCTCTCTCTCTATCTCGTAGCCCTTTCATGGAGCTCCCGCAGCTCTTCGTTCAATAAACTGTCTGTACACTTACAAAGTCCTCAATGCTTCGGTTAGCATGTTGGGACTCTCATTATGCTACTGTTGAAGTGTGGTGATATTTTGAGCCTTTTTAGTGGTATAAATAGCGATTTGTTTTTACATTCCCTGTGCCCCGAATACTAGCATTGTAAGCTAATCAGTGGTCCGCCCTAGCGTCTTTCAAGCTCCAAACTCATTCAATTAGCATGAAAACATGTCCCAGAGAGCGACAGAGTGGGTACACATCTGTTATTAACCCCTAGGTTCGTTTTGCGCCGGAATTGTCCTTTAACTCATACTTTAGGACAGTGATTCCCAACCTTTTCTGTCCGATGTAGCCTCACATCCCTATTACATGAAGATATGCTCAAGCATCAACACCATCTGCCATGGGTTCTTTTCAGATTATATAGTGGATTTTAAGTACACACAATACACAATAGGTGGATGTTGTTATAATACTTTTTACAATTACATTATCAATGTTTTTCAGCTGTTTATTTATTCATTTTAGATCATTATTTGATTTGTGTTTATTTACTTTTCTAAAAATGTCAAATGTTTATCTGTTTATCTTCACAAACTATTGCAATTAATTATTCATTATACTTTTAGCAAAGTATTTAGACTATTATGCTAGCTGCAAATTTTTTTGGTCCGATAACATTTGTAAAGTCTAAAAGGGCTGCACGATTAAATCATTTAATCCCAATCCCATTCAAATTAACAGATTGGATAGTTATTTTCCTATATGAAGATATTTAAAAAAACAAATCACAAATTATTTATGTAAATATATATATATATATATATTAGGTGAACTATTCCCCCTGGCAATTGCAGAAGTACTATCTGGTATCCCTGCTTGGGAAACATAGGGAAATATGTTTTGGGCTCAATGGCCAAAATGTGGCCATACAGTAACTGAAAGTACATTCTACTTTAGACCCAGCACAGCATGTCATCCCTTGAAACACAGCTATGAACCAGGTGTTTTAAATAAGGAGGAAGGGTCGCCCAGAGCTATGAGGTCCATCTTGAGGTTCCAGTTTACTGTTCAGGAAATGTCCACTGCCAAGGCTTCCAGTATGTTTACCCTATGGCTGCTTAAACATGCTAAGTGAATGTATCATTCTCTTTATGTGGAGAATTCTTCTGATAATCTCCACATACACACAGAAGAGCAGGTGGGCGTAGACTCACAGACACTCATGTATACACATGCTTGCCAATAAACTAACATTTCGGTCTAGGAGAAACAGTTGGGTCTCTGTCTTTAGGTGTGGGGTTAACAGATTGCTCCTTGTGGACCCGCACATCAAACATTCCCATAAAAGTAGAATTTGGGGAATGCTCTGTGGAACATCGACAGCACGTTTTTTAAGTCTGTTTGAGCCTGCCTGCGGTGGGGAGAGGAAGACAGGATGCGGGCTTAGAAGGTCTGGCTCGAGGCTGAGGTCTACTGTAAAGTTTATGTGAGTGTGTGAGCATCTGTGTGTGAATGTTGCAAGGTGTGGGACACTAATATGTACCTTTGCTGAGTGTAAATGCTTTAGAGGCATCTTGTGAAGCAGGCTGACAGCACCTTAGACATAATTACACAGTCTGTCAAAGCTAAAGAGGAGGTTCCCTCTGAAATGAGGACTGGCAGGTCAATGTGAAAAGTGGAAACCAGACTGCCAAAACTGCAAAATTGTTGACTAAACATCTGAGTGTCTGTGTGTGCTGGCACGTTTGCATGTGTTGAGAAGCGTTTTCTACAGTTTCAGTACATTCAAAGGCAATGAAATGCGTCTCAGCACTTAAAAATATAGCCTATTTAAATAAGAAATAAATAAAAGATAAAACAAAATGATACAATAATAAATAACTGTGAGTGCTTGCTCTTCAGTAATTTAACCACCTGGGGGTAAAAAACATCTTTGAGGCAGCTGCACCAAACTCTGAAACTAATATAATAAAGAGAGGTTTGTAGCAGGATGCTATCAGTCGCCACCATCTTATCTGTTGCAAGCTGGGTACCTCTTCTTCTTTTGGTGGATCAGCGGGGTTGTTGGTTGATGATTGAAGTTTGAACTTTGCTAGTTCGGAATTAAATCTATGATCTGCTATATTCCAGCTGCACTGGCATCTATGTGCTTTTAATGCTTCTCTCTCTTTGCCCTTCCATGATATGTGAAAAAACAACAAGGGATCTCTGAGGTGTTTGCTATTATTGTTAGTGGCATTTACAATGTGCTGCTCGGTTTCAAAGAATACATCACATACTTGAACATGGCGGCCATATTCTGGGCGGGTCTGGTCCCTTTGGTAAAGACTCATAATAATTGAATTCAGTATAATATAATAAGTAATGAAATAAGTTGTTACTGCCTTTGCTGCAAATGCTAAAACTACTACTACTGTACCAAACATAGTACTAATGCTAATACTTCTACATGGACTACTACTACCAATACTCCACGAGGGTCCGTGTGACTTAAATGTCGTCATCTGCCTATGTCCGCTTGCCGGATGTCCGTGTGCAGCCCAAAATTTGTGACTGAGCAGACTTGTTCTAGACTCCAGTCCAGTTGGTGGCGTTTGCACCTCTAGCTGGTTTGCCAAGAAGAAGAAGAAGATGACAATATGGATGCTTGTTTTGAAGAGAGATTGAGTGAGAAGATTACCCATGTTTATATAATTTGTCTTTAACGGAATACAAAGACAGCCAAATGCCGTTGAACTCATGGCAAGAAAATGTGCAAATGCTTGGGAGAGGTGAAAATGCTTGCCGTCAGAAGTCAGTTGTTGCAGTTGGAACTGCGTGCATGCAACCGGTACAAAACAGCAGCTGTCCGCGGAAATGGAAGTATGAGTGAGAACAATTATTTAATTTTTAATCTCAATAACATCTTAGGGTTCGAAAGCATGTTATCCCTTGGAGTCAATGTGATTTATGAAACCATATTTAAATCAATGTACTACTGCAAATGAAAAAAATTACCAAAAAAAACTAATATTGTATCATTAGTAGTAAAATCAATAATAAAATAATTAAAGGGATACTTTGCCGATTTCAGGCCAGGTCTGTGTCATCTTTGTGTGGGCAGTGTGTTTAGATGAACAGTGTGTGCCTTCCCTCCGTGGCGGTAGTACACAGAGCTCGGAGCAGCCGTGGTCTGCTGAAATATATCATTTAGTGTCATCGGGTGGATCTCAGCAGTTTTTCAATGTTTTAACTACAGCTGCAGAGGGAAGGCACACACCGTTCATTGAAACACATTGCCCACACTGCCATGACACAGAGCTGGATAGAAATCAGCATAATATCCCTTTAATAGTATAAATTGTTGAAGATTTTATTATTAGTTTTACATTTTATCATTAGTATTTTTCTGGTGAAGTTGTTATTCTACCATTTGTAAAAAAAAATTCTGTTATTGTTGGCCATTACATAATTGTCAAATTTTCCAGTAATATCACTTTGGGCAATTATTTAATACATGCCATAACAAAGGTTTCAGACTCCTAGAAAATCAATGTCAATCCCTGCTACTCTGTGGGTTTCGGCAACAGTCCATGAGCCCTGAGGTGATGTTTAATGAAATGTCATCTGAGTGCAGACTCTGAGATAATCCTGCAGTTCAACAGGGCAGATCAGGGCACTGAAACTGTCAGGGTTGCATAATGCATCCATCATAAAAAAATAAGTTTAATTAAGTACCTCTCAAAGACCCAACACGTGTTCTGTAAAGGAGTGATGAGGATTGTGTTTCAACATCCTGTCAACAACACATCACAGTACACCAAAACCAGCAGCGTTCTGAGGGCTCTCTGCTCAACTACTATAAATATTCCTTCATCCAACGCCAAAGTGAGGGGCAACTCAATAATAGTTTCCTATTAGTAAAATCTCCACCACATTGTTGTGATGTTTAAGAAATTTGCAGTTTCATGCTCTGCTGGTGTGCTCTCCATTGGCCTTGGCACCGGCCGCAACAGATTTTGTGAAAACCTGTCATGTGAGAATGATCACTATGCCCACAGGTTTTTGGCTTTTATTTAGCTATTTATTTACTTATGCATTGTACTTACTGATGTCCCAGAGCGGAGTACTAATCTTAAAACTTTAGTTAACTGATAATAAAATTAGGATAAGACTCAGAGAGATTTATTGGCCTAATATTGTCTTTTAATCATAAATTCACATTTGGGATTTGTGTCTGCTGGATGTGTAAATAGGCAACTGTTTGCTAATACATTCACCATATTGCCTTCAATGTAATAAAATGGTTGTGTTGTGTTTACAGCTTGTCGTACTTTCCCTCAAGTGGCAAAAAAATCAATGAATGCAGGTTTTAAGAAATACACTATATATACAAAAGAAGGACAAATGGGAACAGGAACTGAGATAAACAAGCTTCTGAAGTCACTTTTTTACACTTGTGTGATGGATTGTTGGAAAATGGATACAACCCAGGATGAAAATATCCTGTTATTGCTCAAGATGATTCATAATTTAATTGCCCACGAAGTGCTACCAGAAATCAACCCTTGCTCAACCAATCAGCATTTGTTTGCCACTCCACTGAACTGTAACAGTAATTGGTAGCAGGACTATAAATTTAGCAGTCACTTTTGCTGTATTAAATAAACTATTTTTTATTAACATAAATGGTTAATAGCAAAGTGGGTGTGGAAGCTTTTTAATCAGGTGAGAGGAGGACGTAGTAATCAATGGAGGAAAGTTTGCGGGTGGAGAGGTGAGGCTGTAATTATCCAGATACAGCTGACTCTTTCAAACACACACACACACACACACACACACACACACACACACACACACACACTCAAAGAAGTTTGTAGCTAATGATGGTGTATACAGGTATTAGATGTGTTGATTCAACTTAAAAGACATTTTCAAGGCTGTTTGCAGCGTTTTTTGGTGTTTTAACCCCAAACGTCGTCTTCCAGGCAGCGTTGCCTGGAAGACACTAGGATTAGGCAATGGTTAGGGTTAGGCTTGAAGTCGACGGTCGCAGCCTCGTCTGGGAATCGAACCCAGAACCTTCTTGCTGTGAGGCGACAGTGCTAGCCACTAACTTTCCTTCATTTTGCCACAGTTAGCCATATACATTTCTTTTTTTTGTCATTTTTTTATATCTACTATAAATCTACTAAAAGTGGCATAAAAAAGACACTTACATGTCATCTAATTGTGGCAAAATTTCATTTTAATCTTTATTTAATCTCAATAGATCATTGAGAATGAGCTTTCATTTACAATGATGTTGAGAATAAACAGGACATAATAAATACAACATTACAACATTACAGAAAAAAGTCAACCAATTTAGAGCAACTGCAGATTGGGATGAAATGGTTGTTTATTAAGGATTTAAATGCAGGAAAATGTACAAGCCCTAAGGTAATCTCTGCACTGGTGCTGCTCTTCAGGCGACTTACACCCAGAACACATCATTGTTGAACTCAAATGCAATTGACAGCTGTGATGTTCACAATTGTCTTCCATACTGTTGATTGGCCTTCAGGAAGCTCTTGCAGAATCCAAGGTCTTAACAGAATGTTTTAATTTATGTTTCAGAGAATAGATGGTATCTATCCAAGACAATGTGAGCCAACATTGAAGGAACATGACTTGCTCTCTGCCTATAAAATAAATAAGATTGATGAGGTGTTTGATCTGCCAAAAAAATAGCCTGCCTCTTTCCTCTAGCTGACGTGACTCATAAGGTGATGGCCTGCACCAACTGAATGCACGACCTGTTTGGGTCTTGGAGCCATTGTGACTCTCTTCTACATTAGACCACACCAGGAATACAACACATCGCCATCAGTGACAACTTTATTGTCAGCCTGCCAGGTGGAGATTTTACAGACAGGCACGACTACATTGTAGTCAGGCTAAGGATGTTTAAATTTGGGATGAGGGTTAAAGTAGTGGTTGATAGAAATACAGAAGCTACCAGAACATACATTGTTGTGATAAGGAGAAACCTGGAAATGTCCTTCTATACAGGTATACTGCTCTGTGACATGTTTAGAATGCTCAGCTGACCTCGGTTTTGGATGGAAAACGTCTAAGTGGCTTTACCCTAAGATGAAACCGCATTTCTGTCTCTCTCCTCCAGGATGAAAATGCCTCCATCCACAGGGCAGGTGCTGCATGGTGGGGGTATGTTGCTTCAGGTACAGTTAAGAAAAGGGAATCCAAATCCAGAAGTCCAGTTATATTAATATATTAATGCAGACGCCAAAACACTTAACAGTGGTTCATAATACTCTGAGACAGGATTGTACAACTCTGGATTGTTACCATGGCAAAAATAAAAGTCTTCACAATGATCTTCAGGTAAACAGTTGAAATACAGCGTTCACGTAACCAAGTAATCTACAGGGAATGTGAGCTTGCACGTATTTGATTAAACCAGCTTTAACTTTTTTGCTAGGCGACGCTGCATTCTTCTGGCCCAAAAATACTTTTTCCTATAGACTTACATGGTGATAAAGATGTCTGTAAATGAGTGGAGCGTCACAACCTCCGTGAAATGACTCATTTCACCACAGAATTTGATCCATTCAGTTGGATAATGTTTGGAAAGTCTAGAAGAGCCGCACGATTGAATAATTGAATCCCTGTTCAAGTTAGTGACCAGAAGTATAGCCTCTAACACACCTGCTCT
Source organism: Sander vitreus (assembly GCF_031162955.1). Taxonomy (NCBI): domain Eukaryota; kingdom Metazoa; phylum Chordata; class Actinopteri; order Perciformes; family Percidae; genus Sander; species Sander vitreus. The sequence goes on along the minus strand of NC_135860.1, from coordinate 30,075,333 downwards.
ATGGGCTGTAGGCCTGGCAAACTCGATTCCTTTAAAGGATTCAGGTTATTCTGGTTCACTCACTAAACTGATCCTGGTTGTGCGAGTCACTTGAGTACACCAAAATCTACAGTAGGCCTAGCTAGGCTACGTGCAGAACATTGTATGTTATTTCAAAAGTAAAAGAATGGCTTTTGTTGTGGATTTGCTTTACCCTGAGCTCGAGGAGAGACCTTACTCGCTCGTCCGCTACAGATCCACTCATAGCTGGCTGATTCGCGCGATTGACTGACTCATGCGAGAACTCATGAGAACTCATGAGAACTCATGAGAACTCAGTTCTCGAGTTAGTCCCATGCTCTGCAAGCTTGCAATGTTTCCGGCTCTGAGTTTGCGGGTCGGGAAGTTCCTATAACCTGTCTCGGACTGTCTCTCTGCTCACTCAGTCGCTTGAGTTGACTTGTGGAGTTGTCGTTGCCTTCAAAATTGTAAGTTATGAAGCTTTTGGCAGCTAAGATGGCTAGGACTAGTAGTAGCTAATGTTGCAAGAGGTTTGTGTGTGGTGCTGTTATCATTTTAGATTGAATTGTAGTAGGACTCAACTGATCCGAGTTAATGATACTAGAGACAGGTTTAATGGGCCGCATAATGCAGAAGCAGAACAGAAGATGGCTCTATGAAGGCTCAAGGCGCCACTGAGCAACTATCATAGGAATGAACGCCTCCAACGCTGTTTCCCATAGGCTTTTATGTAATACATTCCTATAATACATCTATGGTGTTTGCCTTGACTCCTTAGCCATAATCAGTGGCACCTGTGTGGAGAGGTGGGAGCTTTGGAGCTGGAACGGACATTCCATGATGGAGACGCCGGATGACAGACATTTTGGTAAGACAAAAGACTGAGAAAGCAGTATTTTCACACACCACCATGAACGGGATTGTATAAACACCTTTTAAACTGAACATACACATTGAAGAGTGGGCTGGCTGCGCAGCCTGAGCTAGCTGGTTGCGGGAAGCGAGCTGTGAAAGGACGGTGAGTCAGAGGAGAGGCAGTAGGTTGCGGGCTTGCTAACCATGTAGGAGTTGTTATGAGCCTGACATAGCAGTGTAACAAAGGGCCATCACCAAAATATCAAATCAGGGTATATAAGCGTTCCATAGCTTTTCAAGCATTTATGCCAAGGAGAACTGAAGTGGTGTTGGTGGCTCGTGGTGGCCTAATGCCTTAGTGAGATCAGCTGTACATCTGTACATGCCAACCAGTCAATCCCATCCTGTCCAATTCCCTCTCTTTGACTACAGCCTGTTTCAATCTCATGTATTTTATTTTCCATGTTCGCTAGAGAAATTAAACCAAAAATGATAGATCCAAATACAATACACAGTGCTTTACAAGATATAAGTAAATACATTTCTGGATTGGACTTCCTACACCTGTACTGATGTACTTCCTAGTAATCACAGCCCTGAACAGGCGTTAAGGCCTTAGATGGCCTTATATGTGAGTGTATAAGGCCATTTTTAAACCATACTGAAAAAGTATCAGTGTTCTAAATGGCTGCCAGATGATTATAAATATGATACAAATTCCTCACCTCGAGTTCCCTCACCAGACTTGAGTTTTTCAGTCCAACAGGATAGCACGTGCTGGACTCTTGATCTGATGTCAGCCTATAACTTTAATAAAATGCTTGGATGATTCAACTTTAGTCATATATTTAGGTAGGGTGATTACAGACTGGTGACTAGCATTGTGAAATTTGGATCTCAATCGGGGAATTTTAACAAATCATGCATAGTACTTGGACAAAAACAAGGACAAAAACACATTTAATTACATGTTTCAGACAGACTGCAGCATGTTTGGTAAACGCTATATGGTTTATGGCTTTAAAATGCTACATGTCTTGAAACCATTAACATTGCGGGGTTGGTTGGGTGAGAATAAAGATCTGCATTTCGGATCAAAACATTATTTTTGTAGATGTAGGTCTTGAGTGAAACAATATGTGACCATGTATTAAAAAAGGCTGTTCTGCTTTAACTTGTTTCCTTGTCCTCAAGTAACTTGAGTGATGAATGGTACCAACATAGATTTTAGATAACAAAATAAAACTATTGTCTCTTTTTCACCGTGCCCTTCCTGTTATCTGCTTTGTTGTTCAATTCTGTCCATGCTTTCTATTGTAAACTCTCCAACTGCTGCTCCTTTGAGCTTGATTATCACTTTGGAGACTGGAGACAGAGTGGATAGATGAGGTATTTTATTGTCATATTTTGAGCGGTGCGACTGCTGTCTAATCTTTATGGCCCTTTGGCTCCAATGGGACACTCACCGGTCAGCATCTAACCAGAACAAGCTGTTTTCCATTGCCTCTGCTCAGGCCAGCACATCATTATTTTGTTTGGATGCAGGCCCTGTCACATGTGTGTCACACTCTCTGGATGTTTCATCTCCACTGTAGCCGCCGGTGCACTTTCTTCCACTGCCGAGAGAGTTCATGCTCTCGTGACACAAAAGGATCATTAGGTGTATGAATAATAAAATATAAGAAGTGTTTGTTTTTGTGATCACCACCATCAAATGTATAAATTGTGTTCAGAGTATAGCTCATTTGCTTTGACAAACAAAGGCTGGGTTAGTGTGATATTGAGGTTTTCATTCACTCATATCATCACACTGTGGGAGCATCACTATTCACTAAACATGAAATCTCAACATCAAAGAGCAGGCCATGCAGCATGGAGTATGAGATCCATGTGTACAAACCAAAACCATTATACTATATTACAAGTGAAAGCATATGAATTATTAGATTTTGTCTCCTCGTTCAGACAATGTGCTAACGTAATGTTTTCATCAAAGAACAATTACAGAATCATGCTGTAAAGTCCTGGTAAAGTTTGAGTCTATCACACCACAGGAAAATGGGCTATTAACCACCCAGCCAAATCTGACTATATAAAATGAGGATTTAAAATTGTGAAAAATAAGCAGTTCTCCCTGCTCTGAGCTGTTGGGCTTAGCAGAAGGCCCTGAGCCAAAGAACAAGCCGCTGAGCATCGGCAGATCTTGTAGCACAGCACACACACCCCTGAACGACTGCCGACTATTGTTAGAACTAACAATAATTGTTAGCAACTAACCCAGTAGAACACTGAGCATTGACGATGTGTTACAGGGCGTTTAGACCGAAAACAGCCGCGTTTAAAAAGAAGAAGCAAAGTGCTGCATGGTGGGGGTATGTTGCTTCAAGTACAGTTAAGAAAAGGGAATCCAAATCTAGAAGTCCAGTTATATTAATATATTAATGCAGACGCCAAAACACTTAACAGTGGTTCATAATACTCTGAGACAGGATTTTACAACTCTGGATTGTTACCATGGCAAAAATAAAAGTCTTCACAATGATCTTCAGGTAAACAGTTGAAATACAGCGTTCACATAACCAAGTAATCTACAGGGAATGTGAGCTTGCACGTATTTGATTAAAGGTCCTATGACATGCTGCTTTTTGGATGCTTTTATATAGACCTTAGTGGTCCCCTAATACTGTATCTGAAGTCTCTTTTATATAGACCTTAGTGGTCCCCTAATACTGTATCTGAAGTCTCTTTTATATAGGCCTTAGTGGTCCCCTAATACTGTATCTGAAGTCTCTTTTATATAGGCCTTAGTGGTCCCCTAATACTGTATCTGAAGTCTCTTTTATATAGGCCTTAGTGGTCCCCTAATACTGTATCTGAAGTCTCTTTTATATAGGCCTTAATGGTCCCCTAATACTGTATCTGAAGTCTCTTTTATATAGACCTTAGTGGTCCCCTAATACTGTATCTGAAGTCTCTTTTATATAGGCCTTAGTGGTCCCCTAATTCTGTATCTGAAGTCTCTTTTATATAGGCCTTAGTGGTCCCCCCACTAGAGCCAGTCAAGAAATTTTCATGCCATGGGACCTTTAAACCAGCTTTAACTTTTTTGCCAGGCTGCATTCTTCTGCTGGAGCCCTCTGTGTTGTCGATGCCTCCAGAGAACAAAGGAAGCGACTCAGAGCTTGCCGTAAAGCAGTATCTCTGGCCGTATATGTGTATGACGTCATTGACATTTTAAAAGGCTTTTTAGAACAAAAAAGCCACTTTAAAAAAATCTAATACCCAGCAGTGTGTATTTTCTTAGCCTCCCCTTTCGAATGCAACATTCAAACTGCTAGACGAAAAATGATATCCTGAGAAAAGTGGATTTTGAGGGGTATAGCTCCATAGACCTCCATTCATTCTGCACTTGCCTGTGAGCGTTCCCTATATGGAACTCTGGTGGAACTGCAACCAGTTCAAAAGCCAGAAGTACTGCGAGAGTGGAACTTATTAGACATTATCTGGTGTTGTCCAGGCTCTCAGGAAGTGAGCCAGGCTTTGAAGCAAAGTGAACATAGTGGCCGAACGGTGCAATTACGACGTCACGTGGCGCACTCTGGCCCAAAAAGACTTTTTCCTATAGACTTACATGGCGAAAAAGATGTCTGTAAATCAGTGTAGCGTCACAACCTCCGAGAAATGACTCATTTCACCACAGAATTTGATCCATTCGGTTGGATAATGTTTGGAAAGTCTAGAAGAGCTGCACGATTGTATAATTGAATCCCTGTTCAAGTTAGTGGAGCGCTAAACCAGAAGTATAGCCTCTAACACGCGTGCTCTATGGGCCGCATAATGCGGAATCAGAACAGAAGATGGCTGTATGAAGGCTCAAGGCGCCACTGAGCATGAGAATGTGTTGTTAGTGTGATTTTGAGGTTTTCATTAACCATCCAGGTTCTTTGTTGACTTAAACTGCAGGTCTGAAAGGCCCGTGTCACCTGTCATCAGACTGAAGAGTTTGAATAGTCAGAACTCATATCATCACACTGTGGGAGCATCACTATTCACTAAACATGAAATCTCAACATCAAAGAGCAGGCCATGCAGCATGGAGTATGAGATCCATGTGGACAAACCAAAACCATTATACTATATTACAAGTGAAAGCATATGAATTATTAGATTTTGTTTCCTCGTTCAGACAATGTGCTAACGTAATGTTTTCATCAAAGAACAATTACCGAAATTTTGCTTTAAAGTCCTGGTAAAGCAAAAAAAATAAAAAAGAAGGTGTTTTGAGTCTGTCACACCACAGGAAAATGGGCTATTAACCACCCAGCCAAATCTGAGTATATAAAATTAGGTTTCTTGTGTGTGAAATTGTGAAAAAATAAGCAGTTTTCCCTGCTCTGAGCTGCTGGGCTTAGCAGAAGGCCCTGAGCCAAAGAACGAGCCGCTGAGACTCTTGTTGCAGCTGTGTTTGCTAGAACATATATTAAAGGAGTAGCACACACACAGTCTATAGCACAGCACACACACCCCTGAACGACTGACGACTATTGTTAGAACTAACAGCTATCGTTAGCAGCTAACCCAGTAGAACACACCGTCTATAGTAGGACAGCACACACACCCACAGCAGTGAGCGGTAACTGTCGGCAGGCTGGGTAGCCGATTCTGGCTAAAAGGACTGAAAGTTACGGCTATTTTGCCTCTGTTTATATGATTGTGGCGTTTAACCTTAACAATGTGTTTATTTATGTAGCCTATTTATTAGACTAAAAGAGATAAGAGAGCATGTGTCAACCCCCAACAGGGGGGGTGACCGAAACAACACTGATGCTATGCTATGCTACGTTAGTAGTAACATTGTTTTTGTACAATAGAGGAGGGGTTACATTGAGGATAACTCCAGCGCTTCACCGAACTATTACTTCAGGCTGCCCAAAAAATCCTGGACACATAAATAGTGAAACAGTCTAAGGCCACAATTCACTACTACCCAGTTTACAGTCTTCTCACATGTTCTCCTAATGTTTTTCGTATAATGTGTTTAGAAAGAAATCACTGATTTTGCTTTACCCGACTTTAACTTTTTTATGTTTAGTAGTGAAGAAATTACAGGAAACTAAGGAAAAAGATCAATCGGTAACACATGAATTCATGCATGACTTCATGCATGAAACAGTATGAATTAATTCATGTAGTACTTCATGAACTAGCAGTAAAGGATTAATAGCATCTCACGCATGACTTAATGCAGGGACAGTACAATAATGAATGCATCAATTAAGGTATTTCAATCATCACGATTTCTGATTCATTAATGATGTGCATGTCTTCTTCAAAAAAACTGACCAGTCACAGCAGTGTACATAGATTCTGAAGAATTGTAGTGTTGTAATCACTGTTAACTAAACACTACTTCTTCATTACTGCATCGTGTTTGTGGCCCTTTAAATAAAGTGCTGACCTGGTCCAGCTTTAACATTGATAAATAAGATATGATTAATGGTGGCATAACATGTAATGTATTAAGAATTAAAGGAGTGGGTTGGCAAAAAATATACTGATGTCTCTACATTTACACAAAATACAGTACACTGTAGATGCATTTGTATAGTTGCTTTATTCACAACATGAGGCACTTAAACAGAAATGCCTGATAACAATGCTCACCCAAGTAGGGTATTTATGAATGTTACTTTTTACTAACTTCTAAGTGTCTGAACGCCAGAAATGTCTTGACATTATTTTTAATTTGAGGAGTCACAAAGATGATTGCTGCATATGCCAGCATTAATCATATCTTATTTAATCAATGTTAAAGATGGACCAGGTGAGCACTTTATTTGAAGGGCCACAAACATGATGAAATAATGAAGAAGTAATGTTTAGTTAATCATGATACAACACTACAATTCAGTTTGTTTAGCCTGTCTCCTAACTACAGATTTACATATGAAGAAGACATGAACATCATTAAAACAGAAATCATGATGATTGAAACACCTTAATTGATGCATTAATTAACGTATTCTTCCTGCATTAAGTCATGCATGAGATGCTATTAATCCTTGTACATTACTGATAGTTCATGAAGTACTACATGAATTAATTCATGCTTTTTCATGCATGAAGTCATGCACGAAGTCATGATAATTCATGTACCATTAATATAAAGTGTTACCGATCAATCCATCCTGATTAAAAGTATAATAACAATCCGTTTTCCTCTTCAGCATAAATAAATTAATGAAATTAATGAATTAACAAAAGGTCGGAGGATCAATTTTTCCAGGCCCACATTTTAACGTCAAAATCTTAATCATGATATGAATAATGAATAATCCTCGATTCTGCCTTTACCACGACAGTAATTATCTGAGTGCTCGACTGTGCGTGTTACAAGGGGCTAAATGTGCCTTCCTGTGACTCACGTCATCACAAATTCATGACGTTGAATCAGTCAACAACCGAGCACTGCCGGCGACACAAGACGTCACATCGGGAGTCAAAGATCAGGGGACAGGAATTAATACGTGCAGGCTTGTATCAGGCATGCAAACCGTGGCTTGACAGCATCAGCCAAAGATCAGCCCTTCTGACGTCTGTTATGGGCATGAATCACAGCACAGTGGCATATCATATAGAAAGTCTGCCCTCTTGAGAGTCTGAAATCCTCTTGAACTCTGGAAACAGAGAACAGATTAGTCATCTGAATGTGTTTGTGTGAGTCCTTGTTATGATTTTTAGGTTGATTTAAAGCTTCAATAAGCAACTGTGAGGGGATGAGAGAGTAAAAAGATACCTTTGTATCAATGTGTTCACTTCTGTATCTACTGAGATACATTTTCGCCCTGAGTTCAGTCCCTCAGACAGCATTTCTTTCCAGACTATTACCACAAGCTTGACTAATCAAATGCTTAAGGCCAGTGTTACAGACGCCAAGCTAACCTGGGCTCGTCGTAACACAAAGGAACATAGCTACAAAAGGCTAACTTAGCTCGCAACATTAATCCTTCTGTCTCGTTTTCCCTACGTGTTGCATTCAACATAAGAATAAAACTAACTTGCCTGGATGAGTGTATGTCTTTCCTACTTCTAGAGGGGTTTGTGCTGTATTGAACTGACTCAACCAGAATCTGCATGGTTTCGCTTCTGAAGACGGCTGTTTGGTCCCGGTGACCACGACGTAGTTACTTGTCCGCTCCATCGGCGTCTTCGCCAGGCCAGCCCTACTCTTCCTTGTTACCCTAGTTCAGGTTTAAAAGGTGTATTTACAAAAGTTTGTTTTGTGGGAAAACATGAATAGTCTTTCAGCCTTTACAGTCTTCAGTAGTGTTCTCTGTGTGGAAGGCGTCTGGTTTGCAGCCGTTCACTTGAGCGTGCTGCCTCCGTTTCCTGAATTAAGAAATTATTAAAATGAATCTCATTCCAACACCTGCAATCTAGGTTAATCAGCGTCACACAGACACGCCCCCTTATCATGTCAGGTGTCAGCACTCCATATCAACTATCAACTATCGACTCAAAAGACCTCTCGTAACCCCAGTCTTTCCCAAAGTTAAGGTTGGGACCCCAAATTGATTGCGGACCTGTTTTTATTGGGTCGTCAATTAGCAGAATGAAATGCGTAACAACGATTTGAGATGTAAATACATTTTCGGAATTCAAATAGAAGAGGGGTGTTGTTTTCAGCTCAGACACTTATGTGCCCCCCACTCTTTTCTCTTTTGGGGGCGGCTGTGGCTCAGTGGTAGAGCGGTCGCCTGCCAATCAGCAAGGTTGGTGGGTCGATCCCTGGCCCGGCAGTCCCATGTCGAAGTGTCTTTGGGCAAGACAAGACACCCGATGTTGCGCATCAGAGTGTAAATGTGTGTGAATGTTTATCTGATGAGCATACACTGGCAGCTACGGCCACCAGTGTATGAATGTGTGTGTGAATGGTTCCTGTACTATGTAAAGGCGCTTTGAGTAGTCGTTAAGACTAGAAAAGCGCTATATAAAAACACTCCATACATTTACATCCTCACAAACCTTGACCTGAAAATGTGTTCACAATGTGTCAAAAACGCTTTAGCAAAAGCAAAGCCATTTGAAATGCAGAGGAGAGGCCTCAATGTGTTTTACGTGGAAAGGTGCAACGCAATATGTGCTATATGCATTTTAAATTTATGGTTTGTTGTGTGCTCTATCAGTAGTTCAACAATGGATCATGAATTGCTATGACATCTATGTCATGGCAATTCATGATGCATTTTTGTAAGTTTGGGTCCCTGCCTAGGTTATAGGTAAGGTTAAAGGCAGTGGGTGGTGTTGGGATCCGGCAAAGATTCTGAACGTGGGAGTAAGGATGGGTCATTTTTTTCCAGTCAAGCCAAACATTATGAATAACACTAAGTTTACATTTTCACCCACTAATATGTTTTTCATTTCAAAACGCTTGAATTTTGTTATGGTTACGCCTGGTGTCAACACTACTCCGATGTTTCAGAACCTTTAAAACAGAGACATTTTAAAATGCTGCATTTGTTTAAAGTTGTGTTTCGGACCTCATGATGAATATAAGTCCAATATTACTTATCCTCATTCACTGCTAAATGCTCCACTATGTTCACCAGCTAGTTGCCATTTTTGGTAACACTTTACTTGAAGGTATCTACATAAGAGTGACATGACACTGTCATGAACACATGACACTGTCATGACACAGTCATGACACATGAACCCTAACTCTAACCCTAAACACTAACTTGTCATGACAAAAACCGAATGACACTTACTAAAAGAAGCCTTATGTCATAAACGTTTATGACTTGTTTATAATGTTTATGACACGTTCATGACAGTGTCATGTCACTCTTATGTAGCTACCTTCAAGTAAAGTGTAACCCTATTTTTTATCTGTTGTTCTGGGCAGGTAGCATACAGTGGGCAGGTAGCTGCTGTGACAGGAAACAAGGTTGATGAGAGATGTGAAATTGAACCAAAACGAAATTCTGGGCCGTAAAACAAAAACAAAAAAATGTAGCTGAACAACGCTGAAATGTTCTTTAAACCACAGTTTGTTTGTTAAACCACAGGCTGATGAGAAGGATGTAGGTTTGCACTAAAATCAAATCTGGTACAACACCATAGACAATTATAAGCAATCATAATCATATCATCTACAGTATTAGGACTGCATTAGTCTTGAGAATCACATCAGGAATTTGGAATACATTTGCAGCGACGCAAATTGTCATTGCATTCCACATACTGACCATCTGTAAAGTCTGCAGTGCAACATTTTGGTCGGAATCCATGGAAAAACATCAATTGTAATTAGGGGTTACATCAGCACGGGGTGGATGTCGTTTTTCCTTCACATGGGAACCCAATTTATGGTTGAATTCTGAGGTTGAAATCACAGAGAAAGTGAAGACGCAGCTGTCAGTCTGGTTCAGACGGGATGACATGGATGGAACGAGGAACACACAGGGTGGTACGGCACTTGAGGTTTCGCTATAGCGTTGTCTTGGGCTGCTGCCTGCATACTTGATCATACCCGGAGGGCCGAGCAGTTCGAGGTCCATTTTGAACCCTGTGTGGGAAAAGCTAATGTAGGCAGGTCAGTTTAAGGCACGCTATTACCATAAAATGAGGATTTTCTTCTTGTTTGGACCTGCATGCCTCATAACACAAATATAATATACAGAGGATGTAGCACATAGTTGGTGCATATAGCGCAATGCAAAACAGGAAAGAGCGTTATATACAGTGTCATATGATATAATCTTGGGGATCTTGGGAATGGGGTTAAATGATAGGGTGCACTTCAGTATAGAGAAGATTACACCAAAACCTCTCACGATAGAACGCTGCTCCGTTTACACTCATCCAAGCATCCCGAAAAAACGGACGAGCAAAAAGACGACACAGATGTATCATTACTACATCTTTGGAGGAAAATAATATGCTGAACTCCGTGGGCGATGTAAGCTGTGTGTAGGTCAGTGTCCACACCAGTGACACTGTGATTATGACTGACCTGAGTCAATATTTTATATGGCAAAAATGGGAATTTAGGGATGAAAGGAGGGATAAAAAACCAACCATATGTAGTTACATCAGTGCCATGCCCTTTGAAGCCATATTGCCCTGTACTGCACAGCATGGTGCTATTCAAGGTCTCATAAACACACAATAATTTAGCAGGGATGAGCAGTCCACAGAGTCCACAGGCAAGAACAGTGTGGTAGTAATGGCTGGTGTTCATCTCCAAACATCTGTCAATAAACAACCAGGGGCTACAGCACAACTTCCAGTTAAATAACAAAAATATTTGAAATACCGTCTTCATATCTTTCTTCAGTTGATCTCAGGGCGAAACGTAGAAGGTGGTGCCGTGTCTCACAGGCTGTCTGGTGAGTAATAGTTATGAATGATACAGAGTGAGTCAGGATACCTGCTGCAGCTGTATTGGCCTCCTGTTAACATCAGGGTTCGAAAAATGGTTTAATTAAAAAAAAAAAAAATGGCCGTCATGAGATACTGCAGTCAGGGGAGACTGATTTTGACAGGGTTGCCAGTTTATGAAGGTAATGATACTAATCTGATAATAATGAATCATGCTGCAATTTGTGGCCCAAGCAAGGCTGTTTATAAGTCTGGGATTTGGCATTTCTGGCTGCAAATTTTCCTCTTTTGCTGTCTTTAATTTGTGACCTCACAGGTTAATCATCTTGCCAAGATTTTATTATGTTGAATTGTAGGTTTTTCTGAGTAAGTTTGTCTTCAGCTGGTGCTATACGCTTCTCTGCTGCTCCAGCTGGAAGGATCAGTGCACTAATCCAAATCTCAGCTACAAATTCTCAAAAACCTACAGCGCTGAATTATTTCCTGGATCTTACCTGCACTCTGAATCAGTCGGCTGCTTGGCATGCAGATTGTTGGAATGCGCTGAGAATCAATTAAGGGAAACTTTTCTGCAAGGGAGTCACAGACAAATCTATGGGAGGAAAAAGACTGTAAAAGTAAATCATAGACTATCTTAAAAAATATTTTCCCATTATCCTCTCAGTTGGTTGTAAAGACTTGTAAAGAGTTCTGAGAATATTTTAATGCTGTATTTTTCTTTCCCTGCTTGAATGAATAAAGTATTTTAGGATATTAGGTTCCGTGAAGACACTTTAGATTGCTGGGAAAGTATTGATGTCACCACATAATCAAACTATTAATCACACTCCACATACACATTCATTTTAAGTGCGTGTCTCCCATCCCGGAATGCTTTGTGGACTAGCCAGACCTTCCTCCGCAGCGCTTTTTACATGTGTGCTTTTATGCACTGTTACAAGCCAAGGCATTTTGACAAACAAGTAATTTTCCCGCTCATTTTTCCGACAACACATGAATGCTGCACAAATGCATTATCTGGTTGTACAAACGTAATAGAAGTGAAAACTAATGTGTGTATCCGCCCTTAATTTGGATTAATTTCAAAATATAATGGGTTTCTCTCAGGCCCATGCTACATGTTTCCACCAAGTTTCATGACAATCAGGCCAGTAGTTTTTTTTCTGTTATCCTGCTAACAGACAAACAAACCAACAAACGGACAAACCGAACTAAAGACGTAACCTCACATCACCTCCTTGGAAGAGGTTATACTGTAATTCCAATCATGTCAGTCAAGCCAGCCAGTTTTCAACACAACCAGCTCTCTCCAAATGCTGGAAACCTGAGAATTTGGAATCTGAATGGCATGACAAAAATAAACAGAATCAATCATTACAAATTAGCTTTATTTGATTATGGTGTGTGTGTGTGTGTGTGTGTGTGTGTGTGTGTGTGTGTGTGTGTGTGTGTGTGTGTGTGTGTGTGTGTGTGTGTGTGTGTGTCCATTCAGATCAGGATTCTCTTTCAGCAGGGATTTGTTGCTAATGTGATGATTATGCTTGGCTCTTGTGCTTCTGCTTCTGAGGAAACAGTAACAGCAGTGCCCATAAGGCATTGTAAGGTATCAGAGGTACATTCCATGTATACTTGCATGTACAACCAACTTAACATGCAAAACAAGTCAATTTCTCTATGGTACAACTGATTAATGGCTTGAATTTATTTAGAATTTCTCTGATAAATCTGATGATAAGCTCATGTCCACTTTGTGTATGTGTCATGAACAGTGATGGGGTAGTAACTCAAAAAAGTATAGTATTAGATTACACATTACTAGTTACATAAAAAATGTAATGCCTTATTTTACTACATTACTCACTGCTGAAAAGTAACTAGTTACACTACTAGTTACATTACTTTTGAATTACACCGTAACATCACCTGAGATGCCCAAATCAACACAAACCCTTATTATAATGAGGACATACACAACATCTCTCTATTATGCTCTTTAATAACACAAAGCTCACAACAAAGTGTGAACATCAGCACAAAATTTGTCAAGAAATACTGGCGGCCGTCTGCTCTTCATTATCTGTATTTTGCCCAGTATATTTCGGAAAGACGGCAATTCCACTGTCGAAACAGGAAACAGTTCCTCCACTATGTATGCTGCCAGAAGCCATTTATCTCTGCCTTGTTTACCTGCTGTTGAAAATCAAGTCTTGGCTGCTTGGCTGGTGTCGGCAACATGCTCTTTTCATCCGCGTATCAGTGTCCGGGGGTCTTTAGCAACTAGCTTAGATTGGATGTTGTGTCCGTGGCGGTGGAGAGGTGTTTGTGGCCTGGGCACAATTTACACTTTACAATCAAGTTTTTGTCCTTTCGTGCAACTAATTTGAAGTAATGGGCATACCTCCACCCCTAAAAAGACGTCTTAAGTGGTGGCTCTGACATATATGATAACGGACGTTAGATTTGTTATTCTCTCCTCACGTTATGCAGATAGTTGAAGAACCAGTAACGCAAGTAACGTGATCATTATTTGATAAGTGACTGTAATGTGATTACTGAGTTATCAACAGTAATGCGTTACATTACTGCGTTACAGACAAATGTAATCTGATTACAATAAAGCGTACCCCCAACACTGGTCATGAATGAAACACGTTGATTAGCTGTAATAATGTAAATAGTTTCCAGGGACAGGAACAATATACACATGACATAAGAAAAAACAAATGCAAAATATGTCATGCATAAAGCGCATCTGGTTGAAACTAATTTGCAGAGCACCATCATTGGTTAGGCTTTTACATTCACATTCACAAATTCTCATCTGCTTCCACTTTCATTTTTTTCAGCACCTAGAGCGGTAAACTAGCGTGCTTTGCTTTGCCTGGTTCTGCTGATTAATCATCTTACATACAGGATCCCAACAAGCTGTCCTCATTCAAGTGGTATTAATGCCAACCAGTCCAACTGGCAAGCATCTCCGGAGCCACTGAACCTTCGATGTCATCTGTGTTAGGGAGACACCCCGAAATTCTTGGTCCTGCAGGCAAAAAATATGTAACATCTGTCCCGAGGGTGGTGCCAGAGAAAAGGCTATGTGATCAGCATGTTATGATGCTAATGACCAAGCATGCTAGCAACCATCTTAAAATGCTTGGTTTAGCTTGCAAAATGTAGTATGGTACAGACATAACAACTTCATATGGTACAGTATCTTAGCATTAAGCTCAAAGTACAGCTGAAGTAGCTGAATTTGGTCATTAGCTTTATAATATTTTTATTGTTGTTGAACAAGTAGCATTTTTGACCTATTGGTGTAAAAATATATTATCAAAGTATTGCTAACGTTGATATTCTGAGGCTGAAAAGTGATGTCAATGCGGAAGTTCCTTAAACCCATAGACATAGTCTTTGGTTAAACTTGCACCATATCTAATTTCCGGAAGGGGACATTCCACTGGCTCCAAAAAGAAGTCTGATTGCATAGAAGTCTAGGAAAAAAATTACCTCAGGAAACATTTTCCTAATCACTAGTTTCAAGTCAAATAATAATAATAATTGACCCCTGGTTTTAAAAGGGCAGCCGACAAACCAATGGGCGACGTCCAATATTTTTTACAATCCATGGTGGTAACATGAAAATGCAGGAACAAAAACAAAAGTGAAGTCTGAGGCTGGGACCATGTTTCTGTTGTTACCTACTGTGATGTAAACCAGCTGTTCTTCCTTAGCTTTGCTTTGAGCTTAGTGCAAACATTAGCACACTGTGTGTGTGTTTGCTCATACATGCTTGAAAAGTCAGGTAGTCAACAAAATCATAAAGGGTCTGACTGAACGTCTGACAAACACACCAATATTTCCATCCCTAAGCCCCACTACTATGTGGCTGAGCTTATACAGCTTAACATTATGTACACAAATCTGGATGTCAGATTCTCCAAGTCAATTCTTTTCCACCTCTAATTTTTGTAATTCATAATTAACAATCGTCATCTAACTGAAGATCTTGCAGAACAATCATGGGGGCCTGGGTTTAGAGTAAAAATAACAGAGTCTGATGAAGGAGTGATCAGTAGAAGGTTCTCACAAATGCAAGCAAATGTGTGTGTGTGTGTGTGTGTGTGTGTGTGTGTGTGTGTCTGTCTGTCTGTCTGTCTGTCTGTCTGTGTTTATAACAGAGGGTTCATTTGCTGTTTCTCCAAATATTTGCTTTGGGTGTAGGGCTGGTCAGTGGCTGGGTGTCGTGGAGAGAGAGGGTGTCTGTGGCAAATCAGTGCCTTTGAAAGGAGATCAGAGCAACTTCTGGCCTAATTACCACCATGTTTACACCTACACATCTGGGCCGCACCGGCGTCTGCTGAGTGATGGGGAACATGGAAGAATATAAAAGGAGCAGGTCAATACAGATAAATTAATTCAGTCAGGGATGAAAACACATGTAGACCAGGAGGTTTAGTGGCAGCTGATGCACTTGGTAATACACTTGTATTAATGTAATTATAAAAATATTATTAACCCCTTTTTAGAGATTTACATAATGGACTGGCACAAATGTTTTACAGACATTTCTGGTTTCCATAGAGTGAATTCTAAGAACTTGGGTGCTCTCCTAACTTTCACTCTACCAACATGAGGTGGACATTTGCGGTTTTAACTGAAGTGTGCTACTGTTGGATGGATTGCCATGAAATATGGCGCAGATATCCATGGTGCCCAGATAATTTGGGTGATCCCTTTACTTCTCCTCTAGTGCCATCATCAGACACAACACTTCTGTTTAAGCCATTTTGTGTTTAGTTCTGATTATCAAATGTTAGCATGCTAACAAAATTAACTAAGATAATGAGAAAAGTAAACATTATACCCACTTAGCATCAGAATGCCAGCCTTGTCATTGTAAGCATGTAAGCATGCAGACATTTGCATTAATCTGGAAGCTCCGCTAGGCCTAAACCTGAGAGTACGGCTCTAGACTTTTAATCCTGTTTTTAAAAATGTATGCACATCGGGTTTGGGTAGCCTTTCTTAAGGTCCATTTCCGTAAAGAGCTCTATCAACAACTTGCTTTCTTTGCCTTTCCAAGTACTGATAGAGTAGGACTAAAGGAATGATCACCACACACAGTCGATTTCTTTGAGATTAGAAATCCAGGCAAATCTGAGTCAGTTTGATAAAATACCTTTATTAAGACATAAGGGACCAACCCATGTTGACTTCCTGATCGAGTTTAACAATCATTTCTTTATTCTTATGTCACTCATCACGTTTGGATTCACCACTTACACTAATGTGAGCAGCTATAATAAACATTTATGTGTTTTGGCCAATAACTCAATGCATGTAAATAGAACACTTGCAATTGCAATTTCTCTGCCGTAGTAATTGCTATCAACATAAAACTTATAATGCTTGTTTGGCATGCTGCTTGGAGGCTCTGTCCCAAATTTGGTGAAGATTGGCCATTAGGGGGCGCTATAATCAACATAGACCAGTTTTGGCTCTTTAACTCAATCAATGTAAATGGGATATTTGCAACAGCAATGTACTACAGACCTTGTAGTTCACACTTTGCAATAGTTCCTGATGTTTGCCTCCCCACCGTTACGCTTTGGGATCTGCTTTTGCATGCTCCCCGGGTCGTCGGGGGCGACTTGCGCCAGGGAGGCTTGGACCCCGTCATAACTGCTTGCAGTTCTAGTTTTCTTTAGAACCAGTACACATTTGTCTTAATGGAGTCATTTCCCGACAAACTAAGGAGTAACTAAACAAGAAAAAAGAGAGAAATGAGAAACTGCTCAATGAAGAATTGTGTTGTCATTCAGCCACCTACACATTGCGTTGTAGGGTTGACAGCCTTTTATTTCCGGGATGAAATCTACAGTAGGCTCTTCTTTGGGGTATCATTTACTGCATAGCTGCCATGCAGTTATCACAAAAAATAAAATTGATGTGAATTAATTCCCCAAATTATAGTGCAGTGCAAGTGGAGTCCCTTACTGCTAACTCATTTACTCATTTGTGAACCGCAGACAAATGAATGAGTAGAGGCTTTGATTCAAGTTGGACTTGTTAAGGAGCCATAGTGGGGAGCAAAGGGAAATGTCTGCCGGCCGCACCCACACTTCCTGCAAAAGCCTGCCTCCATGATGGACACAAACCCAAAACAGCTATTGGTATTAAGACACATTCCTCTTATCAGCACTGCCACAGGGAGATTAAAACTGTTCCCAAAATGTCTATTACTATGCCTTAAATCAGCCGTGTTACCCATGATTAGGGGGAACATACACTTGTCTTAATTACAAGCAGCCACAATATTCATCATTTAAGCTATGATTCATTATTATTTATGCAACCAATGTGCCAAAAACATTTACTTAAACTAAATCCTTACCAGACATGGTACCACAGCCACTCATATTGTGTGTAAAACCCTGCAGCACAACAATCAACTCTTTGTCACCAAAGAAAATAAACTTTAGCCTCTGCAATGAGTGGGTTTGTTTTACAGTATCTCAATTTGAACTGGACTGTCATATTAAAAAGGATCTGTACCGAGTCAGTGATGTGAAAGCCATGCATGCTGCAGGCAGCCATTGTTTCCTCCATTGTTCTCCCTGGTGACTTAAATAAAGGGAGTCTCCAAAGCCACACAGCTCTAAATATGTATTTCTGCTGTGCTAATTAGAGACTGTCCGTCAAGCGGGCACTGAGCCCAGAACGAGGAATGGCTAAATATACCAAAACAAAAACAAAGCTTCCAAACGGAAAATTATAAACATTTAGACAGAAAGTCGTGGAAAAAAATGCAAATATAACTGGAAAAGTGACTTTTTGTGTGTGATTGTTTTATTGAAACAGCAGTTTAATGAGTCGGAGGCTTGGTCACAAGCTGTGAGATAGTGAATGTATGGGAGGGCGGGAGGTGTTAGTGTTTTTGGTAACACTTTACTTAAAAATATCGACATAATCGTGACATGACTCTGTCATAACTATGACATGACACTGTCATGAACGTGTCATAAACGTTATAAACCAGTCATAAACATTTATGACTTCTGTCATTAAGTGTCATTCAGTTTTTGCCATGACAAGTTGACATTGTTCGGGTTGTCTTGATTATGATAAGTTGACATTAATCAAAGTGACATTATCAGAAGTTGTCTTGGTCATGACAAGTTGACATTACATTTTTTTTGGGCTGTCTTTGTAATGACAACTTGACATAATGTCATCCAGTTTAATGTCAAGTTGTCTTAATAAGGACACTCCAAAGAAATGTAATGTCAACTTGTCATGACCAAGACAACTTCTGGTAATGTCACTTTGATTAATGTCAAGTTGTCATAATCAAGACAACCCAAACAATGTCAACTTGTCATGACAAAAACCAAATGACACGTAATGACAAAAGTCATAAATGTTTATGACTTGTTTATAACGTTTATGACACGTTCATGACGGTGTCATGTCATAGTTATGACAGTGTCATGTCACAATTATTGTGATACCTTCAAGTAAAGTGTTACCGTGTTTTTTAAAAGGCGGGACAGGTCACACTGTTAATGAAATACGCAGCTTAGAGAAATCAGATACAAGTAACAGCCATTGCTCTTGTTTTCCAACGGCTCAATTTAGATAACTGGTGACAATGTGACATTGTTCCAGTTTACATGGTAACCGTTCGTGTCACTTGAATGAGGTAATTACGTATTTCAGTGGAAACAAGTGCAAGAAATAATTCACCCTGCCTGTATATACAATAATTTGTATTTGAAAGCAGTATTAATACT
Source organism: Sander vitreus (assembly GCF_031162955.1). NCBI lineage: Eukaryota > Metazoa > Chordata > Actinopteri > Perciformes > Percidae > Sander > Sander vitreus. The sequence continues at coordinate 30,056,302 of NC_135860.1, read as the reverse complement.
TTTTTTGATACTTGGACTGCAGATCAAGCTGGAAATGACATAATATCCTTTGCTAGAGTTTTTCTATTTACACATTCATCAGACACTGAGACATTTGGAGTTGTGTTTCTATCCACTGGCTGTACCGGAATCCCCAACATATTGGCCGTTACCCCCAGAGACTACATTGTGGTCACACTGATAGCTAATAGGTTGCAGAGTGTAAAAATTGAATTAATAAATTAGTGATTTTCTTAAATTAAATGAATGTATGATCCACAATTTTTGCAGTGCATTCATATTACTCTATGTGACACATTCCCTGACAAAAAGAAAATAATTAATATGCTAATATATATTATGAGCAGACCCAAACAATTTTTTTACAGTTTTACAAAATTTTACAGTTTTCAGCAGTGATACAGAATAAAAATCAACAGCGTTTTGTGGACTGTTTTTCTGATGGGGTGGAGATGTGTTAATATTCTGATTTTTATTTTAATTTGTTTAAAATCTGCGGAAAATTCTGTAGAAAATTCTGCAGAAAATTCTGCGTCCACAGATTCTGTGTGGCCCTGATTATGAGATATCACAAGTAAATTATGTGGGATTTACTTAAAAGTGTGTGTGTGTGTGTGTGTGTGTGTGTGTGTGTGTGTGTGTGTGTGTGTGTGTGTGTGTGTGTGTGTGTGTGTGTGTGTGTGTGTGTGTGTGTGTGTGTGTGTGTGTGTGTGTGTGTGTGTGTGTGTGTGTGTGTGTGTGTGTGTGAAATTGTAATTGTATCTCTGCAGACCACTGCCAGATTCAAATTCATTTGACAAGCCTCTAAGGAAACTTGGCGCTGCATGACAAAGAAGTTCTCAGTAAGAGAATAGCAAAGTATGTCTAGGATCTAAAATTTACAACAAATCATTTAAGTGAAACTGCAAACCTTGGGGATGCTTCAAATTTCTGTCTAAAATATCATTGCAAACATTTTGGAAGTCTTCTCACCCACACAACAGCTACTGTATATGTGGATTTCTGCTACACCCAAAATTCTGCAATAATCCTGGCATCTCAGACAGTAAAGGCATGTAAGTCTCCAGCTTTTCGCCTTGATATTTTTGTTCACATTATTGTCTGTGAGTAGTACCAGAAAAGTAATAATCTAATTTACTCCTCTAGTGTGATCTCAGCAGTGCCCAGGGTCAGTCAATTGCCTGTCCTTTCACCAGTTTCACTTCTACTTTGCTCCCCGCTCAGATAGTGCTCTGACTCAGCCTCCAGGAAGGTGAAATGTTTTACTGTTCACACATTTCCCCCTCACTGAACTCAAATGACTCCTCTCTTCCCTCCCTGCAAAATAGCGTTCCTTGAGATCCTTCAGCACCGCCGCTCAACGGCACATCGGACACAAGAGTGGATTAGGTGCTCTGTGTCTACAAGTGTTTTTTCTTTTTCTTAAAAATGAGAGCGTGTGGAGGGCTGAAAAGTGAAAGCCATGCCACAAGCCCGGACTAGCATGTTTAAGTTACGCAAATATGTGACCAGTAACAATTTCAAAGCATAACAGCACATTTATGAGTTTGACTTGAAGAATAACCAGCTTGTGATGATATCAAGCTGTGTTAAGGGTTTGGTAAAGCTATCATTGCAAGCTAATATTATAACAAACTGTAGCTATAATACATTCTCTGTAGTGATAAGTAATGTGCAATATTAAAACTTCTACTACTGCATATGAATAAGTAAGTTATGATTTAAATCTGAATGTTAATCTTTCCCACTCCGCCTTTTTTAGGTTTTGTAGATAATGTCTAAAATACACACTCCAAAATGAGTCAGAGTCTCCAAGGAAGCTATTTATCATCTGGAATGCTCCAGAAAAAAAAAGTATGTAGATGAAATGCAACTGCAATCCAAACAGAATTTTGTGAAGAGTAATATGAGTGGTTGACACTTGTCCTTCTCATTCTAAGCTTCACCGCAGATGGACATCCATGTGTTTGGAGATGAAGCATAGTGGATCTAGTTGCTTGAGCACATCCACACTCTTTTACCTTTATTTTGAATTAAATGAATGATACTGAATACTGAACTGTATACACACATAAAATATAATATACTTAAAACCTGGCAGCGCTTCATTCGAGGACACTACATTCATTCCTTAGCACATAACCCCCAACTGAAACTCCAGACCTAAGCATAAACTATCTTTATTTGTTTTATCCCAGATGGCATCTAACATAGTATGGGATACCCCCCACTCAGTTCCAGAGGCAAGGACAACAACATGTAGTAAATAACATTATCATCATCAGTATCAGATTTAAAGCTGTGTGGAATTGACAGTGTTGTGCACTAAGCTAAACACTGAAGGGGGAAAGTTGCAGATTTTAAACTTTAAAAGATTCACCGGCTGGTAAATGCTGACCTCCAGGTACTGTCGCCATTCATCTGCATGTACAGCAGTACAGAAAATCAGCAGACTTTTCCTTAAGGGACTGTTAGTTTTTAAAGGGGTTAACGGAGGAGTTTTGGGATCTTTAGTCAAAATAGACCTGACCCTCCCTTCGCCAGCAATACATTTTTCTATGACCCTCCAAAATAATTGGGAAAAAAGGCATGACCCTCCCCAAGAATTTATTGATGCCTTCTGTACTGGATGCACTTGGCAAAGATGCACAGATAACCACTATTTTTTTGCAACCATGACATATGTGACTAAACCTCTGCTTTCTCATCTTACATATCACACTCCTCTGTTATGGTGTGGTGGCCATTTCAGTAGATTTACTCGCTAACATTGTTGTAGAAACACAATAAGCATGAAAACTAAATGCACACTTCCTGCATTACTGCATTACTTCAAATACTAAGTTACTCCTCTAGTAAACTAGTATTCACATGAAATAAAACAATAAAACATTGAGACCATTCAACAAAGCACACTAGGTAATAACAAATCAACCCATGAACTTGTTGCTATGGACTCGTCACTAGGCTTCCTCCTCAGTCATTGTATATTTTAGCATCTAGGTAAAGCTGCCGAAGCTGAACATTATCCAAATCTCAATTTCTCAGACGAACGTCAATTTGGGAGTTTGCATGCTACCACACCCAGGCATGGAGCTGTGGGCAGCATTGACAGCTGGCCCGCCCAATCAGAAATTCAAAGTGTGTTGGTGTTCAAACGCTGCAACAATCACAACAACCGGATTGCTGTTGTGGCCAACAACTGGAAACTTTATACATTGTCCGTCTGCTATTTCATTACTAAATTCACTTCTGAGACTTTTTTTATGCGAGAAATCAACTATGTAGAGCTCAAATATGGGCCGTTTTACAAAAATGTATGGCTAATTGCAAATTTGGTCCGACTGTGTCGCAGTTCAGAAGCTCCACAGTCTGACGTGACAGCCGGCGGGTGCCTGCCGGGGTCGCTGGCCTGCCGCCCAGCCTGCCACCCGGCCTACCGCCCGGCCTGCCACCCGGCCTGTCCACCTTCACAGACCCCGCTGTGAGCTGGCTGGAGCTCTATCAGGAAACTCGCGGACAAGAGCCGTTTATTTCTCCGATCGTTTGTTTAAATAACTCAACACACATATCCATTATAAGATTAACTGGAACCTGTGGTTTTTCGAAGTTATAATGCTCCACAAGAGATTGCTGACTGGGCTGTCACTCGCACACGCGCGGCCACGGAGCAGGCAGAGGAGAGGGAGAGCAGCGTCTGACAGGGCAGAAAGATACCCGTCTCCCTTTGACAGTCTTGTAAATAAATTATAATATGTATATTAGAGCTGTCAGTCTTCCTCTATCATAGGCGCCGATTTATGTTTTCCTCCGTGGTTGCTCACAGGCACACGCCCTTTAAAAAAAAAGTAGTCAACAAATGTTTGCATTTCAGAACCTTAGGAAATGGACAGCGGCCGACACGAACACACATGCCTATTAACTCGATAATAAAGCCATAAAGTAGGCTATCTTTCAACTCAGGACAGCGCCACTTTTCACAAATACAGATAGGATTGGAGATGAGAAGTTTAACTGACACATAACCGTGATCAGTGCTCACACGCTCCACTTAGCACCAACTGCAATGTTTAATTTTGAATGAATGTAGCCTACTGGCAGTCTGGCACACATGGATGCTCAGTATTTTCCGTGGGTGCTCGAGCTCGAGGCAACGTGAAACCTTTGAGCTAGTTAGCTTCATTATATTCCATCTTCATGTCAGTGACGATACTTTGGCAACAGGTGGCGCAGTTAGCTATAGGGTTGCATTCTCAAAGAAAGCAACTCCAAACTCGTGTTGCTGTCATGTTGCAATTTTTGTTGGGTCAGACCCATCTGCTAGCGATGGGGGGCCGAGACTGAGAGCTACATGGAAAAATATGCACCAAACAAGCCACTTTGAAATTTTGCTGTTTTCATGAATACAAAAGTTGTTCAAAGTTTGTTCAACAAAGAATAAAAAGACATTACCCTCCCCTATTTTCCTCCGGTGGTCGATTCCATAAATACCGATTGGTCCCTAAGTTCCCAGCTAACGCTAGCGGTAGCTACCCAGCTTGGTTGGCATAACACTGAACAAGACGTTTTTAGGCGACTAAATGTTCCAATTAACTTTAATTAAGTGAAAACACACAGTTAGAGGGTCAAAGTTTAAAATAAAAACACAGTCAACACCCAAAACAAGTTCAGGTCTATTTAGTGTACCCAGTGCTATGGTTAGCATTTTCTAAGCCTCGCTTCATAGCGCTTCGCCGGGTTGTTTTCACGGTGTAAAGCATTCCCTGCTTTATCATACATTTTAAAATAAATAGGACAATGATTTACAAAATAAACATCACGCTGTATTGAAGACCTGAAAGTAGTGATTGAGGCCATAAAGCCATTATGAAAATGTTTATTGAGGTAATAAATCAGGTGAGAAGTAGGGTCATTTTCCAATAGACTGTACAGAAACAGACTTCTTCTTGCAACCAGTGGATAAAAAATTGGAATCTATCGAAACTTGTTTCCAACCAATGGAACATGACAGCTCTGTTTCCAAACCAAAGATGTGTGATCTTTAAAGTTTGTGACGTGATATCTTAGACGTTATATCGAAGGCAGTCAAAAGCTGTTCTTTGCCAAGTGAAAAACACCACACAAACTCTGTTCTGTGTGTGAAGACTCGTTGACTTAAACCCAACTTTGAACCAAACTGTTTTAGTGTTTAATGCCTTCTTAATCGTTTTAACATAGTGATGACTTTTTCACCACACAAACTTCAGAGTACGGACCAAACATAGGCTTTAGTATCCATTTTCTACGTTCTCTGAGGAGTGTATTTAAAAGATGGATAAAGTGAAAATAATGGGGACAGGAAATGAAAATAACTCTAAAAAACTTTGCTTGAAAAGCTGGCTTTCAAGAAGCGAGCAGCCAGAGGTTTTGCATGTTTTCCTTTGTAGGTACAGTACACAACTGGTATTTTGGCAAGTCATCTATCAGCATTCTAATTTTCTCTCCCAAAGAACCTAGTTCAACCCATAATGACATAATCTCACAAATAACTATGATGTGTACTTTACCAAAAGCATTTTGGGTCTACAAATCAACTGCAAGCTTTACAAACATCATGTTCCCCTCACAGTCAGACTTGGACAGATGGTGCACATTTGTGTCGTATCAACTTTCACAGACAATAACTTGTTGCTTCCACCAAGCTGGAGAATGGAATTGCTGGCCTTGTTTAGTGGGGAACAAAGTATCATCCCTGACTTCGAAACAGACTCCCAGTTTGCCATGGAGAGTGAAAGCGTGCGAGCCCGACATGCAACGCTCCTTCGATTAGGGCTGGAAATTATTTCCTTACGTCAGCACCATTTACGTCAGATGAGACTAAACTGCCCTCTGTGTCGGAAAGGATGTCGTTGGTACACAAACACCCCGTCAAGCCGACAGCCAGGAAAAATGGCCTCCGTTGGACCTAGAGTGTTTTTGTCTCCCCTCCCCACAACCTCACCATCTGGCCTTAGCAACCATCTTTCAGCCTCAACAGTCAGAATTAAAACTACCTCTTACCTGTTTGTTTTTTGTAAAGACGCCGATGCTGATAATGAAGGAAGTGATTCATAATATCCATTATGTGAGGGAAAATATCTGATAGTCAGACAGGCAGATTTACATGTGTTTAGTGTTTTAGAGCTGTTGCGAGTGCTCTGTTTGGGCTTAAAGAGGCAGTGGACCACAGCTTGGAAACCCAAACATTAGGCTATATGCTGTGCAGTAAACTCTTTCAATCTTATAGCATCGGTGAACTAATGTACAGGGCATATTTTGTGTGTGTGTGTGTGTGTGTGTGTGTGTGTGTGTGTGTGTGTGTGTGTGTGTGTGTGTGTGTGTGTGTGTGTGTGTGTGTGTGTGTTCTTGTTTAACTATATTCGTGGGGGTCCAAACCGGGAATACAGTATACTTGTGGGGTCCGGACAGCTTTGTGGGGCCAAAATGTTGGACCCCACAACTTTAAAGGGCTGTTTGAGGGTTAAGAATTAGGTTATGGTTATGGTTAGGGTGAGGGTAAGGGTTAAGGTTAGGCATTTAGTTGTGATGGTTAAGGTTAGGGTAAGGGAATCCGCTTAGGGAATGCATTATGTCAATGACGGGTCCTCACAAAGATAGTGCCACGCACTATGCATGTGTGTGTGTGTGTGTGTGTGTGTGTGTGTGTGTGTGTGTGTGTGTGTGTGTGTGTGTGTGTGAACTCGTGAAACACACTGCTTGCAGGTAAATGTTTGATGGGGTAATGAAGCTTTGGGTAAATGGAACAAAAACAGACGGTGTTCTCCATCCGTCCCTTGTGATTCTAGAAGACATACACTGGAGTTGGTGTTTTTAAAAGGCAAATACACATATCATATAAGAGCAGTAGTTTATAGACAGGAAATTGAATGTATGCCTGAACATTCAACATGATATACTATAGTCTTGGAAGGTTCAGAAAAGTTTCAGTTTTGCCCTGAAGGGTAAGATTTGTTTACCTTGCACGGCAGCTGCACAAGATTACGCAACGATTGCAGGATCACAAGATCACACGAAAATCCAAAAGTAATGCGTTTGTGTCCGGACCACCGTGGCTCGGTCCAATCAGAATCCTGTGAGGAGCTACTGGCAGCTATGGGCGTAGTTTAGGTGTGTGTGACAACAATGTAGATAGAATGAGAGTAGGATGATGTTGAACTGTTTGCCCGTGGTCTTTTGACTAGTTCAAAAGAAAATGTTGCTCAGCACTGTGCTTTGACAATAGAAATAGAACGAGTTAGCCCGCTACAACGGTCCCTGTTTTTTGCAATGGCAAAGATACACACAAAAAAATGGCCGCCGCTCTGACCATCCTGCTATGTTGATTTGAATGTGAATGTCCGTTCTACTCTCAATCTATTCTGTGGTGAAGACACGGAGAGGCGGCTGTTCGTTCAAAACAACAATGGTGGTAGATAGATAGATAGATAGATAGATAGATAGATAGATAGATAGATAGATAGATAGATAGATAGATAGATAGACAGATAGATAGATAGATAGATAGATAGATAGATAGATAGATAGATAGATAGATAGATAGATAGATAGATAGACAGATAGACAGATAGACAGATAGATAGATAGATAGACAGACAGACAGATAGATAGATAGATAGATAGATAGATAGATAGATAGATAGATAGATAGATAGATAGATAGATAGATAAATAGATAGATTCATTCATAGATATATTCATTCATAGATAGATAGATACTTTATTCATACTGAGGGAAATTTTAGAAGGGGTTGGTTGTATGGTTGCTCCTAAAGAGGTTAGCATAGATGTTGCAGTCAGAACTGGGGAGTATTTTTTTTTATTGAAAGAAGAGCAGAGAACGGCATCGAAGGCTTTTCTCGATAGAGAAGCTCTTTTTGCTCTTCTCCCGAATGGCTTCGGCAAGAGTTTGATAGAAAGATGGTCGAATCAACTGCCAAGTATTTTTTTGAAAGTGCCTGCCCTTTTCCAAACGGTTTCCAATAACGGCTTCTCAGATGGTTCTGTGTAAAGAAAAAAAAAAAACGTGGCGTGTCAGGTTAAAGATTTGTATCACTAACACATCATCATCTTTTCTATAGCCACACAATCCAAAGTGAAGAATTGGCTACAGTACAAAGAACTAAACTCAAATGCCTTTTTTTCAAAGTCCAACAAAGGCTTGGCATCATATCTCCCCATCACAAGGAAGTACAAAAGCATACATCCTGTTTAGCATTGGTACTGTATGTCCTAAGTGAGTTTTGTTACATTACAAAAACGATACCTAAGAATGCTGAGCCTGTAAATGTATGTTTGACATTTTGGAGAAACGTTATAAACGTTATTTTTCCAGCATTTTATCAAGTGTTGTGGCAGCTGCGTTGACATTATTCCATACCATCTCTTTCTCACTTCACGCTATAACGGTTCATGTATTAAATAACAAACTAACATCATTTTGTCAGTTGGTTGTTCAGTTTGCTGCACAACAGTTAAACCGGGCAGTTAAGTTTAAATATTTGGTAACAAGGAACTAGTTTGTGTGGCTCACCCAGTTTTGATTTAGTGACGCATAAATCTCTACTTAGAAAACGCATACGGATAAATAGACGGTAACACTTTACTTGAAGGTATCGACATAATCTTGACATGACACTGTCATAACTATGACATGACACTGTCATGAACGTGTCATAAACGTTATAAACAAGTCATGAACGTTTATGACTACTGTCATTAAGTGTCATTTGATTTTTGTCATGACAAGTTGACATTGTTTGGGTTGTCTTGATTATGACAACTTGACATTAATCAAAGTGACATTACCAGAAGTTGTCTTGGTCATGACAAGTTGACATTACATTTGTTTGGGATGTCTTTGTAATGGCAACTTGACATTAACCAGGATGGCATTACCAAAAGATGTCTTTGTCATGACAACTTGACATCAAATTTCTTTGGAGTGTCCTTATTAAGACAACTTGACATTAAACAGGATGACATTACCAGAGGATGTCTCGGTCATGACAACTTGACATTAACCAGGATGACATTACCAGAGGATGTCTTTGTCATTACAACTTGACATAATGTCATCCTGTTTAATGTCAAGTTGTCTTAATGAGGACACTCCAAAGAAATGTAATGACAAAGACATCTTCTATTAATGTCGTCCTGGTTAATGTCAAGTTGTCATTACAAAGACATCCCAAACTAATTTAATGTCAACTTGTCATGACCAAGACAACTTCTGGTAATGTCACTTTGATTAATGTCAAGTTGTCATAATCAAGACAACCCAAACAATGTCAACTTGTCATGACAAAAACCGAATGACACTTAATGACAGAAGTCATAAACGTTCATGACTTGTTTATAACGTTTATGACACATTCATGACAGGGTCATGTCATAGTTATGACAGTGTCGTGTCACGATTATGTCGATACCTTCAAGTAAAGTGTTACCAAATAAACTAACTTTGAACTTATGAAGATAATAGCTAAGGAATACTTTGGAGGATTTCTCTGCAAGGTGACGTTTGTCAAAGCCAGTGCCAGCAGTCATTACTGCAGGTATGTTGAACACAAATATGGTAAGGTCAATCTCAACTGTCAAAAGCCGGGGCTGTCATACGGTGTACAGCTCATTTGCTATTTTCAATAAACCCTGTAGTGTTTTTCCTATCAGGGAAAGTGAACATGTTTGTCAGGAATGAGTTTCTCATTCAATTATTGCAACAATGTTAAGAAAATGGCAAACAACCCTCAGTTATGCTGAACTGAAATGAACTAGCATTTTGTCTGTCCACCACACATCATTTATTGCACCATCATCATCATTTTCCACTTTAACCACATGACAAACTATCCCAGGCTACATAATATAATTAACTATCAAAATAAAACATCCAATGGATGTTGAATAAAGACAATCATAGCAATCCTACGGATGTGTAACGATGCTGTAAAACATGCCCTGACAACCATTAAAATGCACAACAGGCCACATTACAGGCAAAGTGGTTCTATAATATTCAGTAATCTCTGGTTGTGCGGTTCGACGTGCACCAGAGCATCTTCACCCCCCGTAGCTTCACGTCGTGACCTACCACCCCTGGTTTTTGCGTTTCATGTAAATATAGTGTGTAATGACACACTGTCAGAGCACAGATGCTATTATGGCCTTCCTACCAAGCAGAGGTCGTCTTTGCCACCCCGCCCAAAAGAGGGGCCGCCTCACCGCTGTGGTTAAAGGCCCTGCTTTCACCCAGACCAAAATGACAGACGTGATTTTATCTTTACATTTTGACCAGGGTTTGTGGTGGAGAGTGCTGAGAATCCTGAAACTTTACAAGAATTTAGCAGATACGCGCTAATAAGGGGAATATTTTTTTTACATTGGGTAAACCATCTGACTCTTTGCTTTTTCGCTTGTGACTACTGATTCCGGGTGCTGCAAACTGCCCAAAATTCATTCATTCATTCATGTCAGCGATTATGAGAAACAGGGAGAGAGCATTTGGCATAGAGGCACATATACATTCCAGCTTTAAGCCAATCTGAGAAAATATTTACAAATGTCTCCCTTTGAAAGTTCAGTAGGTAACAGGCCATGTATGCACTGCAGAAAAGGTCTGGACTGGTCAGTTACTATGGAATACAACAGTTCAGATCTATCGCAACCATTCTAGATGTATTTATTTTAATAAGCCACAGCTCAAAATACATGCTGCCAACTGGTTTGATTTAGCAGCAGTATGTATTAATCGGATACCCGACATAACATCCGTGATGCAGTTTCCTTCTACTGCACACAAAGCCGTTCCCATCACTTTCAAAAATTGTTAACATATTGAAAGCAGTTAGTCTAAAAAAATAAAAGAGCAAGTCGAGCGCACTGCCACACACGTCTTGACCTCTATACTCTAAAACATTTTCAAATAACACACAAGGAATAAGTACGAACTGAGTTATGTTTGTGATCTTATTGGAAGATTTTCCAGATGGCTGTTACATGGGACCACACCAAAGGACTCTCTCTGGTGACCAGGTCTAGATTTAAGCCATCCTACTCTTCAAAAGCCCAGTCTGTGCCATGGGGGGAAAAATCACCCTCCTAATTCATTACTGGCACTTTGAAGTCGTTCTCACCTTTCTCCTAAACTCCAGTGATGCCTTGAGTTCAGCACTTGAGAGGCAAATTAAAAGCAAAGACCTTGAGGCACGGGGCCATCTGGTCTAGCTGGTGTGTCTTGTAAATGTTTCATTAGCAGGCTGATTATTCTTTCCCCACAGGCTTAAAACTGCTTGAGGAATAAATGACCATAAGGCTGTACACAGCAGTCAAATTACATCAACAAATACGAGGATCCTTGTGCAAAAACTGGCACGTAACATATGCAATAAGGAATAAATAAGTTGTTTTCCAAATTATTCGATTAATCATTTGGTCTATAGAGTCAAAAGAGGTGAAAAATACTTATCATAATTTTCTAGAACCCAAAGTGAACTATTAAATAGGGGTGTAACGATACATCAATCTGGATCGATATATCGATTCAATGACCAACAATCCAGTATCATCGATTCAAAGTGAAAATATAGATACATATTATCTTTAAGGCCGGCCACACACTGGCTGCGTGGTGTGAGCATGTCAGCTGCGTAGCGTGTCCATTTTTATTTCGGCTCCCATGTTAGCCGAAAGGGCTTGAGCCGCGCCGAAAACGCGTGCATGCTAGAAATAGAACCGACGCCTATTTTTCATGCGACACGCAAGCGTGTTGGAAGCGTTTCCAGGCAAAATAGAATAGGAAAAGATGTTTATATGTCGTTTAGACACGAATACATATTAATAAATGACATGTTGATGTTTGAAAGTCATAATAAATAATTATTGATTTTCAAATATTGCACCTGTCAATACATAACGAGATATTCCGTAGCCTATTTTGCCGTCAATACTGCCGACGTTGTCTTTGCTGTAATCAGATCAGTCTATAGTTATGTTTAACGTGGTATTTCATTTTTATCAATGGGAAACATCCATGTGTCCAGACGAGGCTAGCAGCAGCAGCGCCGCGTCAGACACGTTTCTGGTGTGTAAAGACATAGAAAAATCCACGCAGCCGACACGCAACAGAAACGCCACGCTCACGCCACGCAGCCAGTGTGTGGCCGGCCTAAGACACGCATTTGAAAAACAATTTATTAAAAAGAATAGTTTGCTTGTTATTTAAGTCTCAGTAATAAAATCATTTTTTTGTTGCTTTTTCTGAGTTGATATTAATGTTAGATTGTGTTTAATGGCCGTAGATCATCTCTTACTGATCGCAGACCCTAAATTGAATCGAATCAAAATCGTATCGTGGCAGACCTTGTGATACCAGCAAATATCATATCATTGTCCAAAGAATCAAAATAATATCTTATGGTGATAAAACCCCTACTGTTACACAGCTTTTTTTGGGCCAATTGTTTACTATCATAGAAGACAAAGAAAACCTGAATGGTTGCCAATGTATTTCCTCTCGATTGACTTATCACTTTATCCTTTTAAGTGCTTTTGATTATTTGGATTCTGTGACCTGCTCTCTAATTCCATCCTAAGGTCAACTTTACATATATAGCCCCCCTTTGAGAATACCATAACTCTTTCAGTATATAGTCATTTCATCTAATTCTGTCACAATGTGGTGAACTCTGCAGCCTGGGCCTGTTTCACACACGATTTCACTCATGACACACTTGCTTTCTTTGCACACGAGCTGTCAGAGTGGCAGAGCGATTGAGGACGCCATCATTTTTAGGCATTTGCAGAATGCAAACCTCTGATGGGCTTTTTAAATGTCACTGAGGCGATAGTTTACCTGTGACTCACAATCTCGCCAACGTGCAGTAGAAGGACACAGGGTTCCAACAATGGCCCTGATTGATTCCACAACTGCATATCAAACGTTTAGATGGTAAGATGGACAAGAAGTTCAACAAGGAAAGACAATTTTCTCATGGAAGCACTGATAAAATGGCAAAGTCTTAAAACTTTACAGAGGAACAAAAGTAGGCACAGTGGCCATGATTTAACATTTCCTTAGTTTTACAATTTTACGTAATCAAACCAAAGTGCTACTTTAGTACTGTTAGTTCTTCAGTTTTGCCTTAATATTTAAAGGGGAACTGACGTTTTTTTAGCTTAATTTACCTTAACTGAACAGCTTCGGAGTCATTGGAATGGTTATATGACTTTTTTCGGATTGATGGTGGTCGTCTCTCTCCCCCCTAGCGCCTGTGAGCTGAAAAACCACCCTTGTAACTTTTTGGCCGGCGAGCCTCAGCGTCAGGAAGGACCGCGTGATATCAGGTCTCGCCATGTAACGGCCTCACGGCACTGCACACATACGCCCATTCAGGAACCGGCTAACAAGGTAGCGATGGAGTTTTTCCACACTATTGTCATGGCTGAGCTGGCAAAAAAGAAGCAGAAAGTAGGCCTGCACGATAAATCGTTATAAAATCGGGATCTCGATTCACCCATGTTCACGATTGGAAGGACTTCGATTTTTGTTTTACTCCTTCAATTAATTTATTGAAAGCATTTGAGATTGACATGTTTTAATTATGTAAAGACATGTCCAAGGAGTTCAGATAGAGCCTGTATCAGGGCCATATTTAGCTCAGTGTGTTATATGGCACTATTTTTGGTAGCCTACTGTACTTAAATGGCCAGTATGTACTTTATTTTCTGTATTCATTGAAGCCTCTATGTTTACAGGTTCGTGGTGATGCGCAATGTGCTATATGTGCCCAAAAATAATCTGTTTGGTCCTGCCAATTTGTTTCGTTTTGTCATGGTTCATGTGTGCAATAAACATTACATTTTGTTAGAAAAGAAATCGTGGCAGAGAATCGTGATATCAATTCTAAGCTAAAACATATTCATATTTTTCCCCGAATCGTGCAAGGCCTAGCAGAAAGCTAGGAAAGCATTGTCAGAGGAACAGAAAAAGAGGAAACGGCAGACTGACCGAGCGAGGAGTCAGACACGAGTAAACATAGGAGCTGAAAAATATCTATTCTGAAGCTGTAGGGGGAGCTCTGTAGAGAAACATGCCAGCAAAAAGAGAGAAAACAGCAAAGAAATGGCCCAATCTGCATAGTGCCCCTTTAAATCTAATGCAGTAAAACATGTCCTGGTGTTGTAAAATTCCCAAGATTTATTAAATGTGCAGACTTTGCCATTCTGGTATATATTTCCCTTAATCCCACGACCAGTGGCAACCCTGTAGGACAGGTAACATGTTGACTTTGGTATACACTGTAATATCCCAACATATTCAAAGCAATGTAAATCACCAAACCAAATGTTTTCACCAATACTTAATACTTTATTTTCATTAAAAACCACAGATCCACTACATTAGTACAATATGGTTCAATTAATATCAAACTAAATAAAGATTAGAGCAGAGCTAGACACATTCAACCAAAGGTAACAGCACAGAGAGGCAGACAGTCACAAATTCAATCAAATACAGTTTCCCCCATAGTATCCAACTCTTGTTTAAGAGAAAATCAAATGATGTGCATTATGTTGAAAACAGAGCTTCACCTAATGAAGTGGGTCAAGTCATTTATTTCCCTTGTAACAGAATGATGTTCCCTATGCAGAGGAGCTGTAACAGTCTATAAGCTGGAAGACACAGGGGGACATGGAGCCTATCTGGATACGGTTTCCTGACTGGATGATTATCAAAGTGTCTTTTCCTGGCCCCTCTCCACTGATTGGATGAATGAAGAGGAAAAGGAGATGGTGTGGAGTCCAGGGCTATCAGAAGTTGGCCCCTAGAAGAAGAGAGAGGATCAATAAGTTAAAGGAAATAACTTGGCGGTCCACGGTGGATGGCAGATGAGCAGGAAAAGTAGAGCTGCTTGGAGATGGTGAGCAATGAAGATGAGAGGTGACGTGTTGTATTCAATTAAACATTTTATTAATGGCTCCTTCCACCTAATTAATCAAGGCCAACATTTTAATGGCTATAACTCAAGATGACACCGACAATTAAAAAGGGATTACAAAAGTATCTGGCGGACTTTCAAAAGGTTATTAAAACCTCCTGCAACCACTGGAAGACAATACCATACCAACAGTAAGAGGGAGCAGTATGAGATTTCACAAGTAAATATCCATGACATGTAGGCCCTGTTAACACTTGGCACTAAAATCAGTCTTGGGTGGTCTGATTACAAGTTGGCAGCTCTAAATACAGGTGTGAATACACCCAAAACAGATGCTTCAGTATCCTTAAAACACTCCAGCTTCACACTGGGTGCCAGAATGTCCCCAGTTGTGCTTATTAGGAGACAGGTCTCTCCTACCACCAGGTGTACCCAAACAAACATTTGGACTTGCAATGGCAGGCTAGTTCTCTGCCATTGGAAGAGTCAGACGAGGCCTGTTTTTGATTATTGGTTAACATTATTGACAGACTTTTAAATCTTTAAATCGCAAAGACTAATAATTATTATGGGAAGTTGTATCAAGTCTTGTCTCATTTTATAATGCATATAAAGAAAGAACCATAACGGAATGAATTTACTGTTGGGTGCTACCATCATTTATGTTGTACCTATGCGCTATTTATACTTTTTTCTTAATATTAAACTTCTGAGGAGAACTGTTATTTTCTTAATAAATCGATCAATCATTTGGTCTATAAAGAGTCAAACAAAAGTGAAAAATGACCCTCATAATTTTCCAGAAACCAAGTTAAGACTTTTTAACCAATGGTTTACTATCATAGAAGACACAGAAAGCTTAAAAGGTTGACAATTAACTTCCTCTTGATGGACTACTCACTTAATCAGCTAATTGTTTCAGCTCTAGATCCTCAGCTTGACCCACTCCCACTCAACACTCCAGTCACACCTGGTATTTTTTTAAACTATTTCATTTCATTTTATTTCAAGCTAATTGGGCTATACAGAAGGAAGACGGTATGTTAAATGGATACGGTTTGAAGATGTGCAATGTAGGTTTAAAATAATCAAAATAATATTAATGTTTGCAACTGAGATGGACCTAAATACGACATTAATGGTAGTTAAAACATTTGTTATTTAGTGCAGACATTGTTTTTGCTTACAGCACCCCTATCCTATTTAGCAGTTGCATCTTTCCACATGTAAAACCCAATGTGAACTGGGAAAGAAATTACACTCCCACTTGGTTACTAGAGCTGCATTTCACATGTACATGATACTATGTCTAAATTGGGCCCTGGAATATGTATTAGCCTGTTATGTCGGTATAAGAATAAATAATATACCTGTATGTCTAGCGGAGGATTATATTAGACAGCTAAGTAAAAGAGCGAATGCTATTTAATTTTCTCTCTAATGATGGTTGCTTGTTACTGATGATAGGTCATAGTTTTCATGTCTTCATAACTACATTACTGGAATATATAATGCAGATTATAGGGCAATGGATGACAGGCCGTAATATACACTAAGTGTTCGAAAATTACATAATATCTCTTCGCCACTTTCCTTCAAAGGAAGTTGTAAGACCTTTCTTACCTGACAGGGGTTCAGTAGTTGATCATCTTCTTAATTGCCTCAAAGCACTTCCACTTGTCTGGGATGTAGAAAGGTTCAAAGATGTGAGGGAAGGGGGTGTCATAACCGCAGACTCTACTGATGGGAGCCTCCAGGTTAAGGAAGCACTCCTCCTATAAATACAAATAATCTCATTATTGGTTGAATGCTGTCAGTGCTCAAACACGCTTCATTCAGGCAGGGAAGCCCCGCTAACATGTTCAGACTGCAACAGCTCTGATCCTTAAAGGAGAATTCCGGTCGGTTTCAACCCTGTAGCTCTGATGTTTGGAAATTTGGAGTGCTGTCAGTAGCGAGAAAAACGAAAACAATCGGTGCTGCCTACACCGCGTTATCCCCGGTATTAAATCTGACTGGAATATTGGATTGTATGAGTTCGACAATCGACTAGTGTGGACTTGGCCGGAAAACAGGAAATAAACAGAGGTATGTGCACTGGCTGGATTAACACAACTTTTATGCCTTTCTGTCACATCTACTGCAGTCAGATTTGCTGTGTTCCCTTGGAAGGAATCACTGCACATGGGTAGGCACTTATAATGACATTTCGAGCATGTTTAGAGGCTAAAAACACGTTTAAAACATGCCCTGTTTAAGCCTGTTGGGTGCTAACGCTAGCAGGGGGATAACACGGTGTAGGCAGCACCGACTGTTTTTTTTGCTACTGCCAGCACACAAATTTACAAACAACAGAGATACGTGTTGAAATTGACCGGAATTCTCCTTTAAGTGTTATGTCTGAGAGAAAGAAGGGGCTTCTATCTTATAGTCAGCTGCATGTCGCAAGTATGTTCGGCCAACACTATGACGAGGGGATTTGTGATATTGACTGGAAAAAAAACGACATTTTTATAGCCACATCTGATTTATATAATGCTACAAGTCAAAATGGTTCATTTATGGTCCTCAGAGCAGGCCAGTGCTAAGGCAATTTGGCCAAAGTGCAAAACAAGCCATGACTCATGTCTCTATATTGGCTTTTGACCTCTTCCCATGGAGAAAAAGCAGAAATAAGTTGGCCAAAACACTCCAAATGGGACAAACCCCCTGATGAGTTAAATGAACACACTTGGATGCGCGCACAGATTTGCAGAAACAGCCCTGAAGTACCCTCTTTCAGATGAAAGTGACCTGCAAATAACTCAAGCAACCGAAAACCAGAACATACGAGTTGACTCAAAGGGAGGTTGCACAGCACCCTCTTTGCGTATTGCCTTGTTGTGCACAGTCTGTCTGACAAACAGAAACGGATTTTGACACTGACGGCATCACAAACTCAGCCATGTAATCCCACATTAAGAACCCATCAATTGACTGCCATGGAGCAGTTTGGCATCTGACAGTGCAGAACTTGTATGTTTCACACTATGTTATTCATTTCTTATACAACATCTGGTCTAGGGGATTGTCAGTCTTGATGAGGAGCCGTTTGTGCTTTGGTACTTTTTACAGCCTGTAAAAATACAACACAACAGGAGAAGAAGAGAGAGACTGTAGCAGAAGTCTGCTGCTCTATGTGTCTGTGGAGTTGACATGGTACAGTGAGAGCTTTCACGCCTAGATGACAGTTCTTGGGTTGTATCACTGAATTCAATGGATTGCCAAGTAGGAAGACAAATCCAGAACGATCAAGGTTGGACAGCTTTTAGTTTAAGTGCACCTGACTCGTGAAACAAAATACAGCACTTAAAATCAACTCACTTGTGCTTTTGGACATTTTAGAAATCAGATTTTGGACCTCCAAACTTCTACTTGTAATTGCTTTACATAGTTGTATTTCCTTTGCATCCTGGTTGTCTTGATCGGTTTATCACATTGTTTTTCCTTTTTGGAAAAGTTTCAGTGTCTTTCTTTGTTCTTCCTTCTCTGTGTCGTTTCCTTTGTCGTCGTACCTCAATGTCATTGTGAATGAGGGCTGCCCCTCAATGATCTTTTGAGTATAAGTAAAGGTTGAATGAATGAATGAATAGATGCCCCTACGTATATATGCACTCAACAACGCTGCTGCTAAATGATTAGCACCGCTGCTATATGAAAACCTCCCCAAAAACAATAAACAGGGACGAGCGAGGACTATAACTCAAACACCCTCAGACATTGCCACTGTTGAGCAGTAGCAGTCTGTTGTTGGAAACTGCAGTTGGCGGCAACGAAGGCTCCGCTGCCAGTCTCGCTGCCAGTCTCGCTGCCTACCTGTTACAAGGAAGTTCAGCGAAGATACAGATGCTAGGGATGCTAATTAAGATTTTCTTTTGTAACCGATAGCCAACCCTAGTTAACCGATCATTAACCGTTAACCGACAAGAAGGCAACTGAGTCCTCCTGAGCTGAGGACTTGTACTCGTCGCACCGCCACAATGTTGCATGCATAGTCGCGGACACATGCGGCCCCTTTCCTGGAACCACTTGCACGTGAAATTTTTTTTTTATTGACGTAAGAAACGCGATTCCTATCTTCTAAGATTCTGAATCAATTTGCAACTTCCAAAAATGCTTCACTACAAAATAACCTTAATATTGCCTAATATCGGAATGAATTGTCATCAGGGCTCAATGCTAATTTTTTTAAGTGGTTGCCGGCTTGGCAACCAGGCATCAGCTTTTGGTTGCCAAAATTAACAATATGGTTGCCATGTTTTAAACTGCCTATATTTGGAGCAATTCATTTCTTATGTACCTATACCACACTTTTTAATAATGAAACAATGAGATAATGGCTTGCAATATAATTTTCCATGATTCTCAAATAGGGGTGCAACGGATCACAAAACTCACTGTTTGGATCCCGGTTTTGAGTCACGGATCAAATTTCGGATCAGCACAAAAAACAGGTGAATTTAAATGATTATTAAAAATGTAATAACCAGTCCCTCCAGGATTTCGCAGCATTTTTTGAGATTGTTGTGGCCCAAAATGCCTGAATTTGCGGGAGCTTTTGTAAAAAATTCTGATAAAAGTTGTGATGTCTTTTGCATTTTTGTGTTGTGTTTTTAAGTTGCCCCTTCTAGGCTAATGTTGAAAATCCCTCTAGTGGACAGAAGTAGAACAACAACCATAAGTTGATAGTGGCATCAGCAATGCCAATGCAAGCCTGAGTAGTGGAGTACGTTTTTTTTTACACTTTGTTTTGACAGCATGACATGCAGTGAATGAGCTTTTGCCCTGAGTAACATTTCTTATGGACAATGACAAGGACAAACACTTTCCCTACCACTGACCCAAAATAACACCACAAGGCACCTTGTTTTCCTTTCATCTCAGTGTACTGATGAAAGTGACAATGAGATTAGATGAACACTCACCACTTACAACGTTAAGCTACCATGAATAAAACTCAGCACTTCCTCCAAAATGTTCAAGTTAAAAATTATTGAAGCCTTCCCTCTTTCACTAGGCTTTTAATGTGAAAAAAAAATTAAGAAGTTTTGTTGACAGTAGCTTAGTCTCGCACTGACAGACCTTACTTCACAGCGCTGCGGAATGGTCTGTGTTGTTTGCATTTCTTTAAACTAGAGATGCACCGATAGACCGGCCGGTGACCGGAATTGGCCGGTTTTCACGTGCTCGGCTATGACCGGCGACCGGCAAGTCAGTCTGACATATGCCGCTTTCATGCCGGTCAATGCTACAATTAACTGACAACATAAGTTATACGTGTTACAGTTTTCAAGGACGCACGCACACACGGACGCGACAACCAGTCTCTTTTTCCTTTCTCTCAACTTTTCCGCCGTGTGTCGCGTGTACCCGCTCGCGGTGTGAAGCGCGTGTCGGCGCTATTCTCGCACATGTAGGGAACCTCGTGAATTAACCTGCAACATGTCAGCTGTTTGGAGATTCTTCAGCGTGTGTGCAGAAGATAACACGTTTGCAATATGCAACACCTGCAAGGAAAAAGTAGGGCGTGGAGGGACGACACCAAAAACCAAAATCACATTTTTTTAGTTGGAAATTGGATGTGACGTTGCACTTTAGATGTGTGTGAATTTCCCACACCAGGAGTAATTTATATAGTTCTATTTTATAGTGATCCATTATCTGTTCAAAAAATGTTCTATGTTCTGTGCAAAATGTTCTATTAAAGCAAAGATAGAAAATAAATATTTGTGTGTGCTGTAAAGTGGTTAGAAAAAATGAAATCGGAATCGGCTAAAATCGGTATCGGCTGGCCTAACTCAAAGAAAATCTGAATCGGCCTAGAAAATTGTAATCGGTGCATCTCTACTTTGGGAAGGAACTTGTTTTGGTGGAACATTTGCACCCCGCAAAAGAAAACACCATATACAATATTAAATGAAGTTAACTGTTCACAAAATACCGTAACGTGAGCTGGATCCGGCAATTATCCAGTAAATGAACTGTCGTTGATCCAGACTAACAGTAGCTTAACATCAGACGTAAGACAAATAAGAAAACATGATGACTGAAAACATGATTTCTTTGCAACTCCTTGCAGTTATATGAAGTTAAGAAATGGCTAACAAGTGAATCGGGCTGTAGGACACAGTGCAACGGACGAGACTGAGCAGCAGCAGACCACCATTATATAACCTTCTTACTCAACATGGTGGTACCCGTATCCAATTCTCCAGTATTTTAAAAGAGCCCCTTGTATAAACACAGTCCTTTGAAGGCAGTTTACTTACTTTTACAGTTGAACGCCCCAGGCCTCGTGGCTACTCTGCTTTTAATTCAGACTAACCCGACAGGCAACTTGATTCTGATTCAGAAGGCATTTATGGCAGAAGATATGTAAGCCTTCAGCTTCAGCGAACACCAACTAGGCCAGAGTGGAGTCAGTAGTCTTTGAACCACATCCCAGAACAGTACCACAACTCAGTGGGGCATGCTGGGCTGGATGTTGGACTACTGGTTTAAATTACACAAATAATGGAAAGTACTACAAGTGGACCTAGAACCAGGCAATCCAAGGGCCCCACAGAGAACTCTGAGACCCCCTGAGTGGCAATGCTATATGATTAAATGCAGTCTAAAATATGGCTTGTGTGGAGAATAAACTGTAGTTAAGACCAAACTACCATCTTCAGTACTGTATTGTACACTTGGTATGTCATCTGCACTTTTTTTCTAATTGTTCCAAGCAGAGAGTTCTTGTAATACACAGCGGTCACAAGTGTACAGCATTCCATTATGTCTTTGACAACCATTGGAAAAGAGTATAACTTTTTTTCTAAATCCAAATGATCAGCCAGAGTTTGTACTTTTTGGAACCTGAATCGACTATAGTCAAGTCTGTTGTGGTTTGGTGAGTTAAGGGAAGAAGGATGAGTCACCACTTCTCTCTGTGCATCCCTGAGGTCCATGAAAGCATTGTCTTTAGCCACATTCTGCCCTACTCTGTTCTGTCCTACACTCAGGAAAGGGCCTGCCAATGACACATTAAATCACTAGCACAGAAGCCAAAGCTTGATAAAGGAAACTTGCCAAGCCCTACTTAACTTCCCTTTGTCTTTATTTAAAAGAGAAACATCCATTAATAGATCTTCCAGGAAGGGACTGAGGTGGAAAGGTAGTAGCTGAAGCCACTCTTTCTGGAAATAATACACTAAAGCACTCCCAGGCAACATTGCCTAGACTACACAAGCTTTACTGACAACCAGTTTCTCTTTTTGTCCCTTGATTTTAATCCTGGGAGGGCCACACAAGTAAACAAAGAGGTGTGGTACGAGTTAAAACATTTACCATCCACACTGCTGTTAAACTCAATTAGTCCCAGACTCAGAATCTTCCTGTCATCCCATTCTCAAAGCTGAGTAGGATTGCTCTATCAAATTGAAAACTGACATACTGTTTTATGCCACAACGCTTTCTTACTCAAACATGACATTTCTCCTGCACAGTGTCCAAGCATTGAGTTCGCCAAGCTAACTCATTAAACCAAGCACTCATGATTTAACCTCAAGCTGCATCAAGAAATGAGAAGGCTGCGTTACACCAGTACGCTGTGAAACATATCGAAACAGAAGAAAAAATAAATATTAAGATCATTGTATTAAAACTGTTCAAAATGCAGTTATGCCGCAGCTATTGACATAACTCGCGGTCAACGGTTGTCATAGTAACGCAATGCAACATGCTTTCTGGCTTTTTCAGGGGCTCAGCAGTCAGATTCAGCCCTCATTGGTCTGACAGGACTGAATCGGAGCCAACCAACAAAACTATTCCACTGAACACTCCTTGGCTAACAGCTTGATTGACAGGTTTTTGGATAGATGGAGATCCATCACTGTCTGATAGCACATTCACTGTGAAATTGCATGTTCCCAACATTATATATATTGAAAACAAGACAAACAAAAGTCAGTGGAGTGAGAAGTGTGGGTTGTGTTCTCTCTCTCCCCAGATCAACAGCAGACTTACGTCCCATTTACATGCATGCAACTTGGTAGTTTTGTTTTGGTTGTTTTTGGTGGCGTTTGTCCTTGTTCACCTCCCATTAAAGCCAATTATTTGATAACAAACATAACAAAGCAATTTTTTTTTCATAGTTGCAGTACCATCATTTTCTGCCACAACCTAATAGGGGGCAATATTGTTTGGGCCACAGGTTAAACCTGGTCATCTAATGAGCACCACCATCCATACATGGTTTAAACATACGTGTGTGGATATGTATGCATAAAGAGGATTAAAGGTCCTATGACATGCAGCTTTTTGGATGCTTTTATATAGGCTTTAGTGGTCCCCTAATACTGTATCTGAAGTCTCTTTTATATAGGCCTTAGTGATCCCCTAATACTGTATCTGAAGTCTCTTTTATATAGGCCTTAGTGGTTCCCAAATACTGTATCTGAAGTCTCTTTTATATAGGCTTTAGTGGTCCCCTAATACTGTATCTGAAGTCTCTTTTATATAGGCCTTAGTGGTCCCCTAATACTGTATCTGAAGTCTCTTTTATATAGGCCTTAGTGGTTCCCTAATACTGTATCTGAAGTCTCTTTTATATAGGCCTTAGTGGTCCCCTAATACTGTATCTGAAGTCTCTTTTATATAGGCCTTAGTGATCCCCTAATACTGTATCTGAAGTCTCTTTTATATAGGCCTTAGTGGTTCCCTAATACTGTATCTGAAGTCTTAAGTTTTTTTTCAAATCCAGAAATGTGCAGCCCTAAAGCGCAGCCTGCACCACATCCCAGTTATTTTATGGTGAGTAGTGCTCCACCTAGAATCTTATCTCTTTTCCTATCCATGTTTTTAAATGCTTGATTTTGCTTGGTCCTTTGTAGAGTGTGGTGGCTGTAGTCAGCTTGGATTCACATTAGTAGCAATACGATTCCAATGGTGACCCAGTTCCATGGTGAAGAAAAAACAAAAATAGCCACAAAATCCTCTCAAACCACTCAAGCAACATCAACTTTTCTTTTTTGCCAAAATATGGCTTAACTTCTCACTTATTCATTACCCTCACCTGCAAGAAACATAAAAGATGGCTTTTGGGTTGAACTGTCAAGTTCAGTTGAGAAAGAGGCGCTGAGATTATCAGGTACTTGTATCTGTCCAGTATTGGTCAAAGCTTGATATCGACTAGTTGGTAAGGCGAGATGGGTTATTAATAAGCTCTCCCTTCAACTCTCTCCGCACCTACTGGGGAGGCGCATCTCACAGTTTTAAAACCACTGCTCTGGGGCACTCAGTGAAAGGCTATTACAGCTTTATTACAAAGTGGGACTTTTATTGCCAAAATCATTGCAACCCATTAAGACCAAAAGCTTTAAAGACCACCTCCTAACCCTGTGAGCCACAGACCCTATGAAACTCTCATGAAACACAGTATGTTCTGATAGACAGACTCACCTGTACTGTTGAGCTGATTTCAGCAGCAAAGCCTCCGGTTATTGGTGCCTCATGACTGATGAGCAAACGTCCAGTTTTCACCACTGACTGAAAAAAAACAAAAAACAAAGACGATTACAGGAGGTTCAGCGTTCCACTCTTTCAGGGTTTGAAAGTAGCAGTGCCTGCAAATGATGTGGTTGGCATTATCTGCTAAATTGGTCAAATCAAGTTGGGCAAGTTGGTCAAATCAAGCAAATAAGAGATCCAACATAACATTGTAAGAAGTGCCTACACGGCTAAGCTGAATATTCATACAGGAACCTGTGACCAGTTGCCCCAGTTTTACTCTGCGCTCCAACAATGTCATCACATCTTGCTCTTAAGTGTGCGCTTAGACACGAAAGGTCTGTACGAGTTTGTGTGCATTCTGAATGCACACACACATTGTGAGTGACACTGCAGAGGTGAGACATGAACTACAGAAGGTGCCATGTTGAGGCTGTATGTAGTCTGGGAGACTAGGGTGACCAAGTCAGAGTGGTTCATACTGCCTGCTGTGGTATGCTATATCTGCTTGCAACCCTTAGGCTGCATGTGTGTCTGGCTGTGTCACTTTGTGTGCATGTGTAAAATGGATATGACACGAGAGTATGCGCTGGAGGGCTGATTTAGGCTGGTATATAGGCTGGTATACAGGGCCAACGAGACAATCATGCACATTAGAGGTCTCAGCCTCTCTAAGGCATTTACATTTGGGTTTTCTGTAACCCGACATTACTGCAGAAGGATGCCTCTGCTCCACCCGTTATCTACCACAGCATAAAACCAGTACTATACTATAATCTAATCCACTTGCCACTGGTCCAGACCAAAGCTATGTCTGTTCTATGCAACTTCAGCTAACCTTTCCTCTGCCCAGTAGTTGCATTTAGTAGTTGTAGTGTAACTTGTTTCCAGCAATAAATTGGATAAACACCTCTGAAAACCAACTCAGAATCCTTACCAATAACCAAGTTCATGTTGTTTTCTGCATTATATTGAGAATTTAAAACTTTCAATAGGACTTGAAATAAATGTGTAGAGACTTATATGTGCGGGTGGAATCCCTGGTCCATGTTTGGGGATATGCTTTGATTTCCCACTGAAATAATGGCACTAAACAATACACTCTTCATTATAAACACAGCATGGTACATATCAGATACCTTTCCCTTCCCTCAAAGCCATAAACCAAGCCAAAAAGCCATCATAACTAAATAACTGACTGAAAATAAGCCTCACATGTCCATATGGCACTGATAATTGGGCCTGGCAGTTTTTCCCTTCAACAGGACCACAAAGTATTAAACACAGGGGCATTCTGGGGCTTCACGCTGATGCTAAACAGGTAAATGTTTACATTGCTGAGGTCCTGGGTTTGGCTGTGAAGCACTAAATAACTGTGGCAAACTGTTCCACTATCACATACTAATATTGAGGGCTAAATGAGTCAGCACTGTGTCACACTAGTTCACCAATACTTGATGCAAAGCCAACATGCCTCTATCTGGTGGGGCACATTGGAAGACCTTGTATTTAGAAGCTGGTATGTATGTAAAGATTCTTATTAGTCTTTCATTTAACATTAATGTAGAATAGCTACTGTAAATTCAATGTCAGTTTACAGAGGCTACACATTTAGCCATCTTTAACCAGTTGAGGTGAATGAGTTCAGTGTGCAAAAATCACTGATTATATGACACTATCTTCAGGAATGTGGAAGTTAATAATAACACTGGAAGACAATAACAACAGTCGGCAACCGGCACAGTGAGGAGGAATCAAGCGAGGGGTTGAGAGTGGGGCAATGTCTTGATATGACATGTTGCTGTTAGGTTCGCCTTAGCGCAATGACTCATACAGGTGTGGTGCTCTCCAATCCTTTACACCCCCCCCTTTACACACAAACACACAAAGACTGTTACCATAACTTCCAATTTAGACTGTGACACCAGCCATCACCCAGATATCCCTGTAGGTCATCTCTCTGCGGCGAGAGCCATCATAGTACTCGCTGCATTGGGAGTGCATTCTTCAGTTGCTTTTGACACAAAAGAAGCATGCCACTGGTTTTACAACATCATGGTATAGAATGTCAGACTATGGGGCCTGGGGAAAACTCATAACCCAGTTTATAGACTTGACCCACAACCCTCCTGCTTAAAGGACAATTCCGGCGCAAAATGAACCTAGGGGTTAATAACACGTGTGTACCGAGTCGACCATTCTCTGGGATCTGTTTTCATGCTAATCGAATGTGTGTGGTAATTAGCTTATAGCGCTAGTCGTCGGGGCACGGGTAAAGTTAAAAAGAAATCTCTATTTCTACACCACTAACAAGGCTCAAAAATAGCACCACACTTCCACGGTAGCATAATGAGGGTCCCTAAGTGTACAGACTGGCCATGAAGAT
Source organism: Sander vitreus (assembly GCF_031162955.1). Taxonomy (NCBI): domain Eukaryota; kingdom Metazoa; phylum Chordata; class Actinopteri; order Perciformes; family Percidae; genus Sander; species Sander vitreus. The sequence continues at coordinate 30,029,416 of NC_135860.1, read as the reverse complement.
GGCGCCCGCCTGTATACATGAACGGTACTGTCTTTATAATCTATCTTTTTAATAAACTGTCTGTACACTTACAAAGTTCCCAATGCTTTGGTTTACATGTAGAGACCCTCATTATGCTACCGTGGAAGTGTGGTGTTATTTTAAGCCTTGTTAGTGGTGTAGAAATCGAGATTTCTTTTTACTTTAGCATGCCCCGACGACTGGCTTTATGAGCTAATTACCGTTTTGTGCTAAAACTGGTCACATTAGATTAGCATAAAAACATATCCCAGAGAACGGTCGACTCGGTACATGTTATTAACCCCTCGGTTCATTTTGCGCCGGAATTGTCTTTTAAACAAAAGTGACCTCTCTGGCAAAGTGCTCATTAGCTGACCCTAGTTCAGTTGGCTGATCTAAGTAGTGCTGCATGCCAGTGCATTATAATACATTACATTAATGTTAAAAAAATTGGCAAAATGCAGTATGTCTGGGACAGCAATGTGGCACCAGGTGATGGTGCCGGATGAAAAGTCAGAGATCACCTAAATTATTAGTAGGGCTGTCAAACGATTAATTTTTCTTAATCGCGATTAATCGCTGAAATTCTATAGTTATTAAAGTCAATTAAAGATTAATCGCATATTTTATCACATGATTTCAGTTCTATTATTTTGCATTTCAGAACAGTTTTGAAGTACATATTAACAATGGGAAGCCATTCTTACCAGTGTATCTTGATTGGGAATCAAATGAATGCAAAGAAAGTTACTTTATGAACTTGGCTTTACGATTTGTAATTGTTTATTATTTATTGTAAACAAAAGAAAAATGTGTGAATCTGTCATTATTGAACAATTCCTCCAAGTACCTAACAAAAAATCCCTATCCTTACCAGAGTCAATATAGTGTTTAGTAACTCCTAAATAATGTTGATTACTCACTGACATCCAGTGATCACCAGTTAATGAGCGTTTGCAGCACCTTGCAGCAGTTCCAGTTTGGCTGCTTTCTCCGTGTCATACAGGCTGTGTATGGTGAAACTACTGTCCCCCTCGATGGCAATGAGACAGGTCAGAACATGCCAACCGTACTGCGTCTTTAAGACCTGAGTCTTCTACGATGCTGGCAGGTCTGCAGTTAGTTGCCACCCATTTCGCAAGAGCTGTAGTAATTTTTTTGGGATTTGGTTTCATCAACAGGTCAGCAAGTAGCACTCTCCAAAATACTGTTTTGCCTGAGTGGGTAGCATGCTAGCGGGTAGCATCAACCAGAGTCACGTTAATTAGCTCGTAGGTGGTAGCTCAAGCTTGACGTGCTTCAGTGATATTTTATTCGGCTTTACACAATGTGCATATGGCTTTCGACTTGTCTACGTGCCGTCCGGGAGTTTTGGAAAATAAAAAGCGCCATTCAGAACTGTGTTGCTGCTGTCTTTCTCCATCATACCTGCAGCCTGCAGCAGGAGGAAGTATGGCAGCTTGATGATAAGTAACGGTGCGGCAAAGGGTCAAAATAGTAGCCTGTTAGGCACGACGCAAAGCCGAGTGAAGTGTAAAATAAATTAATAAATGCCGGCATGCGATTAATGTGATTAAAAAACCATGTACGCGTTATGCTCGGCCCTAATTATTAGGATTAATCCTCTAGGCAACATACATTTTGTGCCAAATGTCATGGCAGTCCATCAATCAGTTTTCGAGACACTTTACTTAACGCCACAAATGTCAACCTCATGGTGGCGCTAGAGCTAAAGTCAGAGAATCACCAAAGTCTTTAGGATTAATTTCTTTGGGTACCATAGATATAGGTTTTCGTCTCAATACATATTTTTTGAGAACACGTTTGTCTCTCCACCTTAATGGAATTCACAGTCTATTCAAAAGGGCAAATGTAATGGCTTCTCTTGTCAGATTGCAACCTACTCGTGGTCGGCCTTACACCTCACCTGTTCAACTCATTCAACTCACTGCCTGGGGTTCAATTACACACGGTTTCAAAAGACAAAGAAAAGATACACTCGCACCGAGAATAACTTCTACATAGTAATTGTGGCTGTAGCCTTTAACTCAGTTGCTTCCGGTTGCTGGATGGGGTTTCAGGAGACAGAACAATCCACTCTCATAGTGTGGTTTAACCCTTTTCTCAAAAAATCATCCATCCTCTTATTTAACTATAAATGCCATCTTTCATATCAGTAAAATTGGGAACGGGGGCAAAGATGTTACTTTTAAGACAGCCTAGGAGCCACAGAAAGTACATTGAATACTGTAAGAAGATGATCAGTTAGATGCATCCAATGGGAGAAATGATATGTCTACAGTGAGGACAGAATAGTTAAACATGTCATGAATCTTTCAATCCAACCTCAGGAAGACGTGCTGGTAGGGGGATCTCTTTGTTATGGTTTTACACCATGGCCTCGTGCCTAATGAGTTTATCATTGAGTGGCTCCTGTCATGTGAATCAAAGAGCATTCCCACACTGCTTTTTTGCACAATTGAAATTTAGAAATGATACCTTTTTAAATAGTAAACAATTTTTTATATTTCAGTGAACCAGCAGATAGTTGCCTAAAGATAAGTACACAGTTTATTACTTAACACCTTCTGCTAAATTCTGCTAGCTAGCTAGCTGTTACCATGTGGGATGTAGCTTGATTGAGAATGCTAATTGAGGAGTTTTAATTTATCAATTTCCATGCATTCTTTATTTTATTAATAGGTTGTTCATTTTAAACCCTAAGTTTGCACACAGCCCACATTGTCAGCTCAAATCTATTTCAGAGTACCTTTTCACATTAACTTCTTAGCTATGTAACTCACCACTTGAAACATTTCACTTTGTCAGTGTCCAACATAACATTGTTCCCCCCCGAGCCAGTAGATTCCCAGAATTTTGCAACCCTAGTCAAGCATAAATTCTTAATGTTTTCTAACACTGTCTAGCTTCTGAGAAAAGCAAACAATCTCAAAGGAAGTCAGGCTATAAATTAGTCAACTTGTTATTTACTACTAAAGTTTTCCCAGACAATAATTACATGACAAAACAAGGATACACACCCGGAGCCTTGCTTGATTTAAGTGCCAGCTAGGACACTGTGGCATCACCTTAATGACACCAGTTCAGTAAAGGGTGGACACTTGCAATTGTTTCCTGCAGGATCTGACTTTATGTCTAAAGAAAATCCTGAAAAAGACCTGAATCTCAGGTTTGAGATTCACTCAAGTTAAAAAATACAGAATTTGGGGCCATACTTAACTGGCATTGGCTGGCATTCACAGTAACATTAGATTGTACCCTTTTCCTAGTTGGTGACATTTTTTAGGTCAATTACGGTTCTGTATGTACGGTTCTGTAAGTTGCTTGGCTTGAGACATCCTCCTCCCTGCCCCGGCTCAGAGTCAAAACGAGGGATCCTGGTTGGTGGCGGCTGGTGGTAGTTGGGCTGGGCAACAGCTCTGGTGGCTGCAGCTTTACTATTCATTGTGCTGCAGGGCTGTCATTAGATGCCGGAGTCGTTCCGCTGGCTGCAGGGGAAATGTCATGTTTACCGCCATTCCCATACACACCCAAACCTAATGAGCAACATAGAGCTCGTCCGCCTGCATTCACTCCTTCCTCACTACTTCAATCTGTGCTCCTTCTGTTCTGTTCTTCCTGACTCCATCGTTCCTCCATGCTGTGGTTCGTCTCATCCTCGTCACCAGTTTTTCTCTTTGCTCCTCTGTCCATCTATCTCTCAAACCATCCATTTACTCTGCTTTCATGAAGCCTATGCTCTCAGTCCCAGTGCTCCCCACCACTGAGAGGCTGGCGGCCAATGACCTGGCATAACCTCAGAGGCTAAAGTCAGAGCTGTCACTCTCCCATGGCGCGCACGCACGCACACACACACAGAAATGGGGGCCCCACAAAGGCATGTGGATGCATACTGCACAGCCAAATATGCATATGTATATAGTGTGTTCAAGTACACCACACATGCATACACACACTGCTTTTCATAAATCGCTTACTCAGGATTGATTAATTTATATTTCATAGGTTGCCTCCTGCTGCTGATGCTGTAATGGTATTTTGGCATTAAAGTGTACATTTAGGGAAATGGAGACATACTGTACATATAGTGCAAACAAGACTCCTAGAGAAAACCTAGTATATGGCATGCCGTGTATGGTCATTATGTTGAAGTGTAGCCAAATTGTTACAGGGATAGTCAGCGGTGGTGTTTATAATGTAAATATAGATATTGAATGTTCATCTTTAGTAGTGCTGACCGATTTTTTTTAGTATTTTTATCGTCATTATTCATTAAACATTATCATTAAACTATTATAAAAAACGACATAATTAAAAAAAATCATGCTGCAGCGTCTCTCCTGCTCTGTGTCGGGGCTGAGCTCCTCCCAATACACACACAAACAAACACACACAGAGCGAAGTCAGCGAACAGCAGATCAGAGAGGCTGCGCTGGAGACAACTACGCTCGTAACTGCAAGTAAGTGCAATAAAACCTTTGCGAGTAAAAAGCCAATAATTTGTCAATACAGCTGTTCAGTAAGCATACACATGTAGACATGTAGAAAGTGATATTTTAATCTGCTCTGCCGCAGTTCCACTGCTATTATGTTTTACACAAGCACAGCGCACTAGCTCTGCTAATAGTGAATTATGACAAGCTAAAACAAAAGCTGTTTGTATGAAAGCTAACTGTTTCTTAGTTTGCCACATATCCTAAAAATTTGACAAATTCTTGTAAACTTTTGATTTATCTGCCCCTCTCTGCTGCTCTCCTGGAGTTTTAATTCCCCGACTTTTTACTAAATGAAATATCAAAACCCCATCCACTATATTTATTTAGAAATAGCATTGTGGCAATGCTGTTTGTGTGACACGCATGCACGCACGTCGTGCCAGTACAGTTTGAAAGGGAAATGGCCAATGGGGAAACACCAACACTGTCTTCATCACACTTATTCCAACCAATGGGGGAACTTCATCACTAAGTGACAGAGCGACTCAGTGACTGAGGAACAGAGTGACAGAGTTTTGAGGTTATAGGCCTGGCCCTAGGCCCTGTGGACCACGATCCAGCCAAAAAATAAATAAAGCTGTGGCATATTTATCAGTGTACACTGTATACAGCCGACTAATTCATTCTACAGTGTACAGAGTATGGGAATGAGAAGTGAATAAAAACAGTCCATACTTGGGAGCTAAACTGGGTTGTGGTTTGACTGGTGCTTTTAAAAGTTTTCAAAACAAGCGAGTCTTTCCAGAATAAGTTGCCAACACTTATTTGTTGGATCTGTATTTTTACACCACTAAATTGGTCGAGAGTAATTTAAAAAAAGCAATGATGACAAAAACAAAATTTGCTGTGCTTCGACTGTATGCACGCGTGCACACACACACACGCTAGACTCTTAAGTGACACCCCGCCATCCCTCAGGCCGTCCATCAAAACGCGACAGGAAGAGAAAGTTTAGTTCTGTGCCGCCACCGAGGAGTCGTCCTTACCACTGGGTTTGCTGGCTTTGCTCCCTTCTGCCGACCCTGTAATTGCACGGCCACCGCAGGGTCCTAACTCATGCGCCAACATGTGATCTCCATGACAAATGAGAGTCGGGACGAGGCTTGACTACTTGCTGAAGCCTTTAAAGTGGCACTCTGCGATTAGCGGAGAGGGGTGAGTGCTCGGCGAACCGGAGGTCCTGTTAAATCAGAGCGCTGGGAGGGAAGCAGGGTGGGAGGAAACACAAACACTCACTCACTCCGTGCCATACAATCACCCGCTCTCTCTCACGACAGAGAGAGGTTGAGAGAGCACAAGAAAGTGTAGAACAGCCTCTGCGCTGGGCAGAGGGCCAAGCCATCCTCCAGAGGAGCCAGGACGCCAGAGGAGACCTCAGACAGGAATAACTCCAAACATCCCATAAAGTCCCATTAAAACCAATTCATCTCAATTACTCCCCGACACACACACAGCACGCACTCATTCTCTACCTTTATGGCCTGCAACCACACTGCACCACAGACTACATAGTAGTGGGGTGCACCGATCCGATATTAAGATCGGATATCGGTCCCAATATTGACAAAATAGTTTTGTTAGTTTTTTTTCCTAAGTCACATGTGTGTCGCATGCTGGAAGAGTTGAGTGTACAAATAAGTAAGAATTCAATACATTCCATCTATGTTATTTTGTCTTAGTTAGGGAAGTAATGTTTAGTTAGGAAAGTCTGGTGCCTTTAGTCTCTTCCACATGGTGGAAGGAAGGTATAAGGTGGAAGGTATACAGTGTATTATTAATTCAACAACGGTATCGGGTATCGACAGATACACAACGCCCAGGCATCGGTATCGGGACTGAAAAAGTCGGATCGGTGCATCCCTATATAACTGTACACTCCAACTGGGTGACAGCTCTTTGTGAGCATCTCAAAGGCTGCCGCATGTATGAACAGAGATTAAGGTAGTAAAAAAAATCAATCAACGAAAGGCCTTATTAAATGGTTTATACCATAACAAAGGGGTTATTTTTGCATTGTGTAATCATATATGTACATTGCGGAAATACTGGGGTTATCTTTGTTTAATTGAGTTTTGTTCCCTTTTCTGGTTAATTTTAGTGAGGCTACGCTCTAAATACATAATAAACAGTTGTATGCTCGGGGATGCAAAGAACTATCTACAGAAAATATTTTTGGGGTTTGGACATAAGGGCTCTGTGGCAGGATGTTCTGCTAGTGCAGGGGTGCTCAACGTTTTTACACTTCCGATCTACTTTTACATTTTTCAACATCACACGATCTACCAGTCCAAAATCCCAGTCTCTATCCCATCATAAGTTGCATAAAGCACATTTTCCATTTCAGAGAAGGAAGTGATAGGAATTTTTGGAGGAGGATGGTAGTTTCTCGTAATCAGGGATGTAGCAGCTGGTGGCAAGTCTCAGGGAGGCGCATGGGTGGTCATCTGTCATGGTGGATCTGAACTTGGCCTTCATGGTTTTCATGTGGGAGAAGGCAGATTCACACACACAGGTTGGGTTGATCCACATAGGGCTGACAGGCAAAAAGCACATCTTTGTATGTTAGGATACTTCTTATCTGAGAGCAGGTGCCCAAATTCACCCTTTATGTCAGTGGATGCCCTGAATTTTATCGTCACGAACGTCATTCTGGGTAAGAATTTCCTCCTCCACTGCAGTAATGTCCAGTAGGAATAGTGTTCCCACTTTGGAGGCAATGTCATCCACATCAATATGGGAAACAAACGTAAACGGGAAACACATGTATGAGGCGACTGGCTTGAGTGATGCATGTCTTTCAAAAACTGAGGCAATGCTCTGAACTTGTTCAACACTGTCGAGTTGAGCTGCATATTTGCCCTTAAGGTCTGCATGCATGCTTTGAAATTAGCGCAGGTCCTGGCGCTGCAGCTTGGTTGAAAGTAGCTGTAGTTTGCGCTTACAGTGTTCACAACACTGATCATGTCAATTATAGTTTTGTTTTTTCCCCTGCAACTCTAAATTCAGAGCATTCAGAATGCCAGTCAATTCAGTGAGGAACGCCAAGTCCATGAGCCACTGCTCGTCATCGAGCTGGGCATACACTGCATCTTCAGACTGCCTGAGAAATTCTTTCACTTCAGGCAATAGCTTGCAAAATCTTGCCAGGAATTTGCCTCTGCTTAGCATCGTCAGTATGCAACAGCAACTCTGTGTGACCCGCTTTAGTATCTTCCACCTGAGCATGGAAAGCTGCCTCTCTGTCCACCTTCCCACGCAAAACTTGTTGGTGGATGATGCAATGATAATGGATAAAGTCTGGAAAGAATCGTGTTTACACAAGGCACATGTGGGGGCTCCATCGGTGGTAATGGAGACTAGTTTAGAAATAGGCAGGTGGACTTTGTCCACTAACTCCATGAATGCTTGGAAATATCCTCTCCCCGTGTACGTCCTTTCAGTGGCAAAATGTCCATTATACTCTCTCTGGTACTCGCGTCGTCGAACACCATTCTACAACTGTGCTGCATCTGTGATCTATTGAAGGGAGAAACACTCAACAGTCAATGTCATTGTTAGTTGATCCTCAAATGTTTTATTTTTTAAATATCCAAACAGCGAGTCTGTAGCCTTTAAAAATGCCTCCTCTGTCTTTGAATGGTCTTTTATGTTTCACAAGAACTTGACTCAATATGATGCTATGGTGGCTGCTTTCCCCCTGGTGTTGTGCTCCGTGAAAATGCACTGTTGTGCTGCTAGTTGAGATTTCAGTTCTTAAATGGAACTTTCGGCCAGGAAATCACTCTCGTAGGTTTTGCGCATGGTTTTAAAATGCAGTTCTTTAAGAGGAAGCTATGAAGACTAACATAAACCCCGTGCTGAAGAACTTCACAAACCTCCACAACAGGAAGCCTGTTTAATGCATTCCAGTACCCGTGACATTCCTACAGGAGCACAGAGACACCACAGAGGCGACAGCATCTGGCTCCTATCAATACTGAAATTTTGAAAAATAATTGTCCCAAATATATTTGTTTCTTTTATAAACAGTGACGTACCATTTTGTTGTGAAAGTCACAAAACAGTAAACATAATGTACAACGACATTTTTTAAATAATTTCAATTCTCTCAATTGTTAGTGCATATACAGTCTGTTAAATAAAAGATGGACAGCTAATTTCCTAACAACACTGGCTCTTAAATGTCAGTACATGTCATGGGAAACACCCACCCAGAGGCCTTAAGGCATGGTTTACACTAATATGTCCAAAAACAGTATTTTCCTTTTATAATGGAAAAACAAGCTTCAACTCTAACTTCAGTATAAAAGATATCAGAGTGCTGGCAAAACTGTGAACTCTGTGAAGTGCAGACAAAAAAGTCAAAACACAGCCAATGAACACTAAAATGAAAGTCTAAGAAACATGGGTGAAAATAATTGAGAGTTTAAATAATTGTTAACAATTCCAAACCATTTTAAAAAGGGAGATTCAAAAAAATATAACACATTAATAAATATGTTTTCGATTATTCTTAAGAGCCGCTGTGAAAAGAAAAAAATAAAACCCTCCGTTTAAGATTGATGAAAATCGTTATAACTTTTTGGTTTGGTTTCAGGTTACGCAACAGACTTGTGTCCTTGTGACTTCAGACACTCCGTCTTTTCCACTCAGTCCTGCTATCGGCCTACATGCTGACCTCGATGATCTCAATCTGCCCACACATCTGGCCAAGGCTCCTTAACTAAACCGTCCTCTCCAGTGGAAAACTGACGACCTGGCCCAACAAGGCAACAACCAGTCCAACATAAAGGGCCTTTTGCTTTAAGAGGTCTCACTTCATAACAAGAAAGTGTCACTGCCATCTTCATCATTATCATGTATCATGTGTTTAGCCAACAATCATGCATGAGAGAAATAGAAGAGAAAAGTGCAATTTCTCTGCCTCATTTTGATGTTTCTGCCCATTTTCAACAGTGTCTGGTAATTATTCTCATCGGTTTGATCTGTATGGGAGACATCCATAGACTGTATATAACTGGAGACATCCTGGGGTGAGTGACAATGCGCTCATCTGTTCACTAGCTAGTCGGTCTCTTTCAAAAAAAAAAAAAAAAAACATAACCATGGCTACTATTCACTATGCATCCTAATACTCCGTGTCTGTCGGAGCTATGAGCCTATATGGCTTTACAATGTGTGCCGTAGTGTGGATTTGGGCACGTTTCTCCGGTGACACTGGGAAGAATTTGAGAAATCTCCAGTGCCTAGCCGTGGAATGTGAGCGCTAGATACTGCCAGAAGGAAGAATGGAAAAGAAGTCAGTAGAAGACAGTCAAGTGGGGGGATTGGAGGAGACACAGAGGGGAGATTACTCTACCCTAAAAATGTTTGGTAAACCACAAATGGGCTTCACCAACCAAACATTTTGTGATGTACACATCTAATACAGATGAATTACCCAAATGCTGGAAACTCAAGTGCTGGTCAAGGGTTTATTCTTTTTGCAGTGCATTACGCCATACTTTTCACCAGTGACACCAGGAGAGAAAGAATGAGGAGCTGGAACCATCACAGAAAAACAACCATGAGTAATTTTCCACTGAAACACTGCTGCGGCACGACACATGACAGAGTTCTGACACACACATCGGCCAAAAGGCACGTATGGCTCCCCTTGCCCCAAAATCCCCCCTTCCAATCTTTATCCGGCTCTCTTTCTTGCCCCACATTTTCTTTCTTTCTTTCTTTCTCTCCACAAAGTCCTGCTGGTTCGGTCCACAGAGCTCAGTGTTAACATTGTAATTACAGACGTGGGCTATAATAACAAGAATGCAGGGAGTGGGACCCAAACATCTGGCCACTTTCTTCCTGTGCCATTTTATTCTACTTATAGTGTGTGTGTGTGTGTGTGTGTGTGTGTGACAGTGGGCCAAAGATATTAGGAGGTGTTGTGGTGGGCCAGTGAGCAGATACTGGCGGAAACCCCACGACTGAAAGGGAAACTCAGGCATGAGCCCGGTCCGTCTGTCTGCTAATCACTACCAGGCTGCCTGCATCATCCCTGGCCCGGCTCCAGACCACAGACTCAGAAGGCAGAGGCTACTCTACCACTGTGCTGGGTGTCAAATTTGGGCAGACATTTTGACTTGTCATAGTATGAAAAGCACAGCTGAAATTGATAACCTTAACGATGGCTCAGTTCCATCAAGTGTCCCAGTGAGCTATTTCAGTGAGTCAGCATGCACAATACCAGGGCCTCTCCTAAGTGGAATGCAGCCATCATTAATGGGTTTGAATACACCTGTGCTTTTCCTACTATGACATGTCAACATACAACAAAAAAGGTATATTACCAAGGCAAGGGGATTCTTACAGACCAATAATGTTCTCTATGTGAAATTCTCATTTGCTAGATTTGTGAACTTGTGATGTGTTAATAGACAACTTTGAGAACAGTTAGCTGGTAAGACATAGTGGCCAATTACCAATGGGTGCAAGATCCTAGACATGCACACGCGCACATGAGGACGGGTGGTTCTTAACTTTATAGCACTGCTTTACTTTTCTCTTTGCGCCTCTGTCTCTTATTAGCTGCTCTCACACGTGCACAGATCATTCAGTGGTTGAACTGATCAGGGGTTGATAAACTCTGCAGACGTTTGGTGCTCCTTGCATTTGATCGTATGTGTAGAAATCGTTAGAGCCGTTCTTCCTTGTTGCTTTAATGAGACGGACAACAATGGCGGATTTCAATGTCATTTTAGTAGAACTTTACCACAAGGACAGAGCAGACGGACATGGATTTATAAAAAAAAAAAAAAATCAGACCGTGAGTGGCTATTTCCACAAAAAGCAAAAAAGGCTGAATTATGAATTATGTCCTTGGCCTTTTTCATATCGATTCAAATGTAACATTAAAAAGACTGCTCAAATTAGAAAACTCCTTACCTGCAATGTTATCAAACATTTTATAGTTTCTCATCTTTTTTTATTCATAATTAAAGCAACCATTTTTTCAGCCATTTCTATGTCTTTATTTGACATTAACATTGCTACTTTTTGTTGTTCTTGGTAGGGATTGTCTATTATAATTTGATCATACTCCGCAATTATTGCAAGAAAAAAAAAATATGAACAGAAACTCATATGGTTACAATTTTACTGACACCAGTGCTACTGTTCAGGTAGTTTTGCAGCTATTTTTTCCTGTAGCTTTGCCCTTATTTGAACAATACTAATCTAAAATACCGTGCAAAGAAGCCCTTCATCTTCTTCTTCATGGCAGAAAAAGGCAGGTCCTGGGCCATCATGTGGAGGCCACCTGTTGGTAGCCATGATTTGCTGTTCTGAATCATTATCATAAATAGGACCTCAAAAGCTCATGTTTCTATTTATTAAGGAATTAAGCAAAAAGGCTAGGTCATCATTCTGCCAAACGTTCTTCAATTGGCTTTCATGGAAATGCAAAGGTCATAGAAAGCTGCGGCTGAAACAAGGATGAAAAGTTCTGTCTCGGGTTCAGATTATGTCATGAGACACTGCCCTAGCTTAACTGAAGAGGAAAGATGGATCTCTGCTGGTGAAGTACAATCAGTGAACAAAGGTTGGGTTTCAGCATCATTACTGGGGTGACATCTTAAATAAAACCTGCAGTGCCATGTTCACATGCGACATGCAAAATAGGATCAAGGAAGCATGCTCTGAACCAGCATTTGCCAGCAGACTTGTTTCAATAACTTTCCATGTGGCCGTTCAGAAACCTGGCTTCATTGGAAGAGCTCCACACATTTTCATAATTCAACATGATTGTAGCTGAAACGCAAGGATAATAATGAGGCTGCTATGAGTGGCAGATGTAAAACAGACTTCTTAAGTGGTGGGATAGGGAAAGTATCCAGTCCTTGTCAAATAAATAAATAAATTTGTCACTTTTCTCTGACCTGTTAATAATTTTTTTTAAAAAGGAATCAGTTTATTTTTTCCACTTGACTATCTGATGAAAAAATAAATGCTCCAAGTTGTGGAATCGTTAAGCTAACATCATCATAATTTACTCTGTAACTAAGCTCGGGGTCTCTTGTGAACAGAGCAAAACTCTTGATGTGTACTACTGAGTTATTAAAACTGCTACATGGCAGAACAATCCTGTGTTCAAATTAGGTAAACAGAAAAACCCCTGGCCGATTATTTCCATAAGGAGAACGGATCGTCAAATTGAAACCTCACTTAACCACATTCATTCGGACACTCAAACATTTTGACATTGCATCACATTTTCCAAAACATGTTCAGAAAAGGGCTGAGAAGAGCGATGTTGGGTTGAAACTCCTTGATATTGCTGGTTTTATTTCCCAACTGAAAGCAACAGCCAGACTACTTTATTGGTCATACATATTTAAATTATGGTTTAAATGCTTACAGCAAAGAAAGCCTGTTTTTATTCATTATCAAAAGATTGTTTCCATCTGAGGAAACCAGGATCAGTTTTGCATAAATACAGACAATCAAAAAGTTACCGACTAAAGTAAAGTACCGACTTTTTAATGATTATGCTCCATATTCATGTGTGGTAGCAATTTTGTAATACTTTCCATCAGTCCATGGTGCACTGCTCTGCTAAAATGTCAGATTATTCAGCCCATATAATTATGGTAGGTGGTATTAAAAACATCCGTCAAGACTAGAACAACACGTTGAATTTGACATTGTGCAGAAAACATTGGTTGCTTTCTGAATCTATTTGCCTTCACGACTTTTTCCACCTCAGCGCATGACAAACAAACATATCCGAGGGTGCTGTGTCCTGCCTGGCTCCCGCCTGCTTCCATACACTGCATTTACCAGCCGTCTTTGGCTCGGGACACACATTACAGCTTGAAACCATTAAGGGAAAGTGAGGGGGTAAGCAGAGCCTTGATAAGGTCTTATCTGTACAGTGAGTCAACATACTCAGAACTCTGAACATGCAGACATTGCAACCTGCATCACTTCCAAGAATCAGACCAGATGCTGCTGCACACTTCTTCCTCACACAGCCCCCTCTTCTCCCTCTATCAACCATCCATTAAATTCTGCCTTTGTGACTTGGACGAAGAAATGCATTTTATAGGCTGTTGGACTTAACCTATTGGTGCACTTGTGCACTGCATGTCCTTAAGTGACTCCTCCTGCATATGTTTTGAGGTTTGAACAGGTTCAGCCAAATTGGTTGCATCACTGTTGAGGGCTGAGATCCAGGCAGCGCTGCAGTCACAGAGACTACAGCTGGAGGTCACGCCAAGAGACCCATCTATTGAAGGAGAAAGTTTACACACATTTAAGAGAAGACAATGAGCTGGAGATAACCGTTACCAGACGCACCAGGGACACACAGGCCAGCTCAAGTCCTGATAGAACAGCATCAGAATCGGCACCGCTCCCAAATATACATACACGGTAGTTGGTTGAGCAGATGTCTTAATATCAAACATTTAATTACAAGCACATTGGCACGGTTTGACACAACTTCTTAAATGTGTCATAATTCTGAGATGTTTGAACAATAGCTGCAACTTTCAAGCAAAGCAGCTATTGTTTATACATATTAGGCTGGTTAATGCCTATTACATTCTGTTTTTGACTTTTGCTATATGCAATATATTAAAGTGCTCATATTGTGCTTTTTGGCTTTTCCCCTTTCCTTTATTGTGTTATATATATCTTTTTGCTGCATGTTATAGGTTTCCAAAGTGAAAAAGCCCAAAGTCCCCCCCCAAAGGGACTTACCATCTCCAACAGAAAACACTGTTCACAAACTGCTCCAAACAGCTCTATTGTAGTCCAGCCTTTACTTTAGAGACAAAGGTGGTCACTTTGTAACACACGTTATAATGCTCGCCTAGCTGCTAGCATGGCACGCCCTCATACTCTGCTTCTGACTGGCTAGTAGTCCTTACCTAGGTACTGTCAGGGCACGCCCTCATACTCTGCTTCTGACTGGCTAGTAGTCCTTACCTAGCTACTGTCAGGGCACGCCCTCATACTCTGCTTCTGACTGGCTAGTAGTCCTTACCTAGGTACTGTCAGGGCACACCCTCATACTTTGCAACTGACAAGCTAGCAGTACATACTGTGCATGTTCGACTCCCAACAAAGACTGAACAGAAGTGAGATGTCTCACTCTGTAGCTAAAACAGAGAGCTCAACACACAGGGTGAAAAGAGGAGCTGCAGCAATGTGCAACAAAAATATGGTGTTTTCTGAAAATGAAACCACATAAACCTATTCTGGTACAATCTCTAAATACAATTATGAACCTGAAAATGAGCATAATATGAGCACTTTAAACTAAATATTGAATACAGTGAGAATCATGTAGTGCTATTGGGTCTTAAGTAGCCAATTTAACATCAAGTGTCTTCATTGAACTTACGTTTTTTGTTTGTGCTTGCCGAGCATGTGTTGATTGCTGTCCTGTGGTTTAATGATACAAACAACTGTGTTCATTGTCTACCTTTCATGCCTGCAGGGGGTGGGAGTTTGATACTCCAAAGACAGAATTTTGATGGATCACTTAAAGTATTTTATGGGCGCAGATGGGTCTTGCAAACTCACAGGCTAGCACCGACTTGCTCAGCGAGTAACTAAGAGATACAAACACAACAGAGGCTATAACAGCAGCTTTTTCTCAGAAGATATGACCACTCCTTACAGTGACAACATCTTGGCCCAATGCATCTTGTGCAATTACCTTTTAATAAAAAGTATTAGGGATGTAAAGTTGACTCTTTGAATACATCAGTCGTAAAAACAAGGAAGAAAACTATACTTTCAACTCTCTATTGTACAATAATGCACAAATATTGTGTTTATAGTTCGCTGTAAAACATTGATTAGGACGGATTTGGGCTGTCACTTTTTATTTAAAATTGAAACTTTAATTTCAAATTCAATATATAAGCACAACTGACCATTTTAAGTAGCTTTCATGTGGTTCACTATCAGCTTGGTCTATTGCATGCCCTACTGAACTATCAGTAAACTAAGTTAATAAATAAAAATGAAGGAGGACACCAGCGAGCAATGCCATGCTGGTCGGATTATTACGACACCAAAGCATCTAAGAAACTGTCTGTCTGTTTCCCGACTTCATAAAAAGCAACTGCCTTACTTTATTTTCAATGACAACAAATTAGATGATTCACCCTGCTAGCTGCCACCAAGTGAGGCAGCGGAGGCAACAGAAATGACTGGAGCGATGTCAACTGTACAACATCGTCTGCCTGCGTACTTTGCCACACTCATCCTCAGGACCCTTGTCAGGCTATCGTAACGCATTACAATATATTTGTTGCATTCAGATTAATTTGAACAAATTACGTGTTAGTTCAAATTTATTCGAACTTGACTTGCTATATAAGCCCTATAAAGGGTAAAGGTGGTTAACAATCCCATTCGTCCACAAGCCTTTGTAAAATAAAATGCATAATTTGACATGATTTACTTTTATTGATGACAAAGGACTTTGGATGACAAAGGACTTTGGAGCCCGTCTGTGGGGCTTTCCCTTTCAAGTATTGCAACTTCATTTTGGCCACATCAGCCAATCGATGACAGCGGATTTGTCTTGGACAGGCCTGGTTAGCCTTGATGGTGGACAGAGCAGTCACGCTGTCGAGACGTTACAGCAAGTGGATAACCACCGAGGGGAAAATAGGAGGCTTTTTGTCGAGGTCCACAAGCTGCTGCCCAACAGGACCTGTGTGTGGTGCTGTGGGAAGTGCCGTCTCCAATCATGGTTAAATAACCGATGAATGTATAATGGACTGGCCCTGGCGAGCGACTGATACTTCACTGGCCGGATCTGAAATCTGGAAAACCTGAAAATGAGGCTGAATCAGCAACGATGGACTAATAATGAGAGCGGAGATTTCTTTATACTGCTGACTGGCCAACTCAAAGCCAAGGCAAACAAATGTGGATACACGTAAGAACGGACGGAAATGTTGGCTAACTGGCCATCTGAACAACAATAAAAGCCATTAAACAACAGGGAGTGAAGCAGACCACTCAGTGAGGAATCAAAAAGCTGTTATGCAGCATGTGCTCCGATGAGCATCTTTACACAACTACATCTCCACGAGCACTCTGTCCAAGCACGACAGGGAGATTTTCCACAGCATATCATCTGAGCCATTGGTCTGGCAGAGGTAAACCAGCCATTTTGTTCATCCCGTAAAGAACAACTATTACATTTACTGGACCGCTGTAGACAGCGGGTCAAAATAAAATACACTCACTTTTTCTCTACATTTACAGCAATTTCTGCCCATGATTCCCTTTGTCAGCGAGAGGGTTGTATATATTTAGATCCAAGTATAGCTGGTGGCTGCCAGAATGCATCCCTCAGGAAACAGAAAGTTGGCATGTTCCTGAAGAGCGCTGCCTTAATGATCTCTCATGCTGAAAGACAAATCTTTCTTCATTTATCTTTTACATCCATACTCAAAAACAACGCGCTTACTACATATAAATCAGCTCGCCAGTCAACACAGACACATGTGCACACATCCTGACTGAAAGATAAACAGGGTAAATGTGACTCACAGGGACTTTTAATTGGCTGCCAGCAGCCGGATGTGTGTCTGCGTCCTATCTCACTGTCTGCACACTCACCGCATCTGACGGCCAGTTAATAAGCAGTACAAAAGGCCAGCTTTACAGAGCCTTGCGCATGCCGGAAAAGCTTGACACCAGGTGTACAATCTTTTGAATTAAGAAGTTGACACAATGTCTTGGCTACTCCCTCTCTACAGCTAAGAATAGCACTGGTCCCAAAAATCTATTCATCAGAGGATGAACAACCCGTACAAAAGGCTCCTCAAACTCTTAAACACTGATTTACTACGCCAAAAGGCATGTCAACTATTGTGAGATTTTTACATATTAAATGCAGTGATAAAAATATAATCTAGGCTTCTGGCAATACTGTGTTATTATGGTCTACCATCATCAGGTATTAGAAAAGGCCCAGATTGAGCTAATATATGTCCAAGAAAGAATAAAATTCATACTTGCTGACCACTGATGTCGTAGTGTGTGCAGTAATATGCAAACTCTGTCGGGTTGAGACTATTAGTCAACCGCTCAAATACCGTATTTGGCCAAATATAAGAAGGGGTTTGTAATATATTTGTATTCACAACTAAATATATTCTATATTTATATGTATATTTATAATATACGTTTCCTTATGTCGTTTGTAGTCTTAATGTTGCCACATACAGTATAGTGTGTCTGTTAGAGTTGGTCAGCCCTAAAAATGTTTAATAAAATGGTAATATTTTACCTTTTACTTCTACGTTTCAAAATAAGGGTTGTCTAATATTTGTCTTATAATCAGGGATATATATATTATATATTATATATATATATAAATATAAATAATTGTTATTTTAATATCCTTGGGTTTTGAACTGCTGGCCAGACAAAACAGGCAATTTGAAAACATCACACTGGACACTTTGAACTTGCGATGCAACCGTTTCACTATTTTCTGACATTCATCATAAAAACTGTTTAATCTGTAAAGGAAATAATCATTGCCTGTAACCCTAGAATGGTGCTGTACTATATATAGGTATTCCACTTAAACTAGTTCTGCATGGGTGGGTTGCTGTCCATCGAAATCATCCAAATGTCTGAGCCTCAGCAGAGCTGCAGCCACAGAACCATCTGATGTCATGGCAGCCCAGAGCAGCTGTGCAGCACCCAGTACTTAGGGCACCACTGTGCAGGGTTATTGAGGACACAAAGGGCTGCGTTTCTTATTTTATGCATTATATTTTCATCAGAATGTGCATGCATGGCGGTAAAGGGCTGAAGCACAGGCCCAACATTTCTGCCTGTGAAGGCAATCAATGTGGTATAAATAAAACCATGTAACTATTTGCTATTCCTTTAAATTTTGGAGTATATCCTTGAGACAGGGGCTAATACAGTAATAATTATATCAGTATAATTTGTTTTGTCAATGACAAAATATAATCAGCTAAATAACTTTTCAAAAAGGTTTTCAGAATTACACTGAATGAATGAAGGTGATTGCACTCATTCACGGACTGCAACTAACAATTATTTTATCTGAAAATTATTTCCCCCATTAATCGAGTTATTGTTTGGTCTATAAATTGTCAGAAAATCATAAAAAATACCCATCACAATTTCCCGGAGCCCAAGGTGACATCTTCAATTTGCTTGTTTCGTCCAACCAACAGTCAAAAACTAAAATATATTCAATTTACAATAATATAAAACCGAAAATCTGCTAATCCTGAGCTTGACTTTTATTTTTATTTTTTAACTTTCGCATAAAAAAATAATTCATGCAACGGCTCGATTATCAACACCGTTTATGGTGATTACATTTCTATTAATTGAAATGAATGGACTAATTGTTTTTAGATCTAACTCATTCCATGATTTGCTAAATAGACAACAAACAGAGATCACACGTACTAACCCTTTGTATGCAAGTCAAAGAGCATCTGCAACCCACAGATATATCTTAAAGAGGTGGCAGAAACACGGGCAAAGTTCATGACCAAACATTGCAAATAAACAATGACAGACATGGTCTACCATGCGCCAGCGGTTATGTCAGCCTAATGCATTCAGCCTTCGCCCTTTTATGCATCAAAGAAACAGGACACTACTGTATATTGTATTGATGCTTTGTCATCAAACCAGTGTTGATTCCGCCACCTTTTATTTGTATCGTCTTATAAAAGCTGGACAACACCGTAGCATTAACATTTGTTTTCATTCTGACTAATGCACATCTACATATTTGTCTACTCCATTCAGATTAATTAAAAGATAAAATAAAGGCTCTTAATGCAATATTGCATTAGTCTGGGCGATGAGAATCATGGTTTATCCTGGAATTGATGATGTGCCTTCACTGAGATTTGATAATAGCTTGATTAAAAAAAAGGCTCTTTCTGTGCTCATCCAGCAAACATGGCAGGAAAAAAACTCTAGGGATACCCGTGTATCAGTGTACAAAAACAGTGATTTAACTGCCAAATGTGTGTGTGTGTGTGTGTGTGTGTGTGTGTGTGTGTGTGTGTGTGTGTGTGTGTGTGTGTGTGTGTGTGTGTGTGTGTGTGTGTGTGTGTGAGAGACAGGGTTGAGGGAAAATTGGTTTATGGGTTTGACATCGACAGACATTCGAGAGGGCATTTAGTTGGAGGAAATGACAAGAAGAGCCCGAGGTGGCAGGCCTGGCATAAGGCCCACTGAGCAGCACATAAACACTCTATTCAATTTCATGGCAGCGGTTTTAATGGGAAGCTACTTCAAAAAAATACCACATTTACTTGAGAAGTCCCCTCTTTGAGCAAACAGTCTGTAACTGACTACTGCTCACTTCAAGTTGAAAGTCCTTCAGCGGCAGCACAATACTACAGTCTCTGCCCTCAGTTCCAATGGACTCCCTGTTAAATTACTACCCTCCTACCACAATTTCATCCTGTGCTTTAACTGTTGGTTATAAGATTTGCTTGGCAGCAGGAGCAGCGTGGTGCTCACCGACAAAGTTGTATGTTCCACCAGAGGAGCATGAAAATTGGACAATAAATATGCCAAATCAAAATGTATCCGGTGATTAAGCTGCAAAAAGCAGCCGTGTTGACACAAGAGGACACGGGACAGTATGCCAAATTCAAGAGCCATTGGAAAAGCAGTGTCCTGAGAGAGTGGAGAGGACGTTTATACACTGTAAAGCTCCTTGAGGTCTGCCTTGAGACGCACCTCGGTTTTCATATCCAAGGGTAATTTTCAAAACATCAGAGTCTCTCATGCAAGTTTTGTCTACTGACACTCGCCAGTGGTGACCATGAAAGATGCCACTACTCCCCAAACTGTCTTGTGTTGTGCTCCTTGCCTCATTTCAAAATAAATGAAGATGGAATACCTACTGGAAAGCATCTCAAAGCCTTCCCAAATAAACTGTTTTGGTTTGGTGATTGCCATAGCTTGAATAAAGCTGCGGCAACATAAACTAGGAGTCAAGCCTTACCAGCTGTGGAAAAAATCCTCTTTATCAAGCACCAAAGAGAAGCACACAGTCCAGAGGGACATTGCCTCTGCACCACAATCAACACATCTACAGTAATTCCAATTAACAACTTTTCAATGGCAACATTATTCATGCCAAATGATGATCTAAATGATCTATTGAAGTGTAATCACTTGGGGGTGCAGAACATGGCTACACAGTCTGTGACCAAAGATGAAAACAGAGATATAAACAGACTATGATACAAGCATATTTTTTTAGAATATTGATCAATATGCACCACAAAGAAATGCCACAAAAATAAATGAAAAAGTTTCTCAGCAGACAATGAGCGTGAGACTCTTCCTTTACTTGATGCTGTTCCCAGTTTTGAGATGCATTTTTCTCAAGACTGCGGTGTTGGGGATTGCATGTGTGTTTCTGTTACCTTACAAACAGTTTCGGTGTCCCAGGGCAGGATGGTCTGCAGATCGATGAGCTCGCAGGACACTCCCAGTTTCTCTTGAGCCATGTTGGCCACCTCCCTCATCACATGGATCTAAATGGAAAAAGAAAAGAGGAGGAAAGCCTTTAAATCTATTGAGCTAATGCAGTTTAGTTTGGCTAGGATATCACTCCTGCTACAACATAAACTCCTGTCCTACATCTGTTGTGCGTTATGTGTCTTTCAATTCTAGTAGGCGTACTAGGGGTGGGAAAAAAAATATCGAAAATCATGTGTAACGTCATTCTTTTTGCAACGATTTTTAAAATCGATTCTTTTCCCTAGAATCTAAAGTTGTTTTTTTTACCAATGAGTCCCCTAAATATTTTCTGTTTATAAGGTACCGTTGACAGCGACTACTTCATATCCGTTTCCAGCAAAACGGAGCGAAAGCAGAAAATGCTAAACAATAAAAAAAATGTACGTGTTACGTACTTCTTCTTCTACAAATGAAATAAATGTCAGACTGACTGACACGTGATGTGCATTCTTCTTAGAAAAGAATTTTTTGAAATGCCTCATGATATACTGTCTCCAGAAGTGTATTTCTCAACTTCTGTTTTTTTTTTTTAAAGAAGGAGAAAAAAAATGTGCAATACCTCTAGAATCGCAATAAATGAAAGTCGCGATACAAACTGAATCGGCGACCATGTATCGTGAAAGAATCAAATCCGGACAAAAGCATATCGTCCCAGCCCTAAGGCATACACTAAAAAGGTGCCTGGTACATGCTCATGTTACTTTCAGATGCTGCAATACTTATCAGAACTCAAGCAGAACTGATTCAAAATGCCCCAAAACAAACTAATCTTGAATCATGTAAATGCATCAACGACATGCAGAAATGCTGCAAAATTACTCTCAAAACATATTGAGATACAAGTATTGTAATTGCATCATAAACTGCAATACGAGTTTGCTTTGAATTTGGTAGTTTGACAAAACAAATGCGTATTCCTTTCTCCCCCCACAACTCATAAGAAGTTTCACAGCCCTACGATGTACTGTGTATTACACATGTATCTTTAAATGCAACAATGTATGAGAATTTCAAAACGCACTGTTCAAGCAGGTATTTTGTAACTTAACATTCGCATTACCTACTTTTTAAATGCTCTGCTGGTACACAGGAGGCAAAAAAGAGAATAATGATAGAGCATTGTTTTTTATGTGTTTAAGTATTTGCTGCTGAGGAATGCACAGCCTCTCGGATATCAGTGCCTAATAAACAGAAAGTTGAAAATAGCTATTTAAAACTCAAAACATGTGATTCCCATTAATTCATCATTTGTGTACTGAGTCCATGTTTACTGGCAGGCACTCACTACTTCAAAATAACAACCACTGGGATCAATCTGAATTATCACAACTAGAAGAGTTTTCATAACAGTAAAACCAGTTTGAAAGATACAGGCCCTGGCCTCAAGCTTACAAATAATCTCAATAACTGTTAAGCATTTATTATGGAATGGTGCTGCCATTACATTATTTCCAGCAGATAAAGTGGATCTCTCTGAGGGAGAACTCATTAATAGAGAGACTGTTAAGACTAGGGGGGAAAACGTCCTCTGTTTGGGTGATCACAAGTGAGGACTGGGCACTCATCCTTTCACTCCACTCTCTCATCAGCACAGGGCTGACAGATGAGGGGAGTAATGAGGTGGGAAAGAAGAGTGGCATTCTAAAAAATAAAAGGAACGCCATGCTTTCCACTACTTCACTGGATCCCTGTTTTTCTCGTTCCACCCTTCAACAATAATACCGGATTTAATGGAGACGTTTTCCTTCAATACCCCTCAGACCCCCCTCCTGTGCTCCAGGTACATTATGGCCTGGATAAGCCTATTGAAGATGCCGGGTACAATCAAAGTCAGAGATGACTCCTGGTGAGTTACAGGCACCGTGATACCAAGGTGCAGAAAGAAAAAAAAATTATCTCGGATGAAAAGAAAGGCTACAATGGAAAGCGTGCGGCAGACATGCATGCCAAGAACAGCCTTGATGATGTGGGCAGATATAGCCACAGACTGCCGGCTGAGAGACCCCGCTGGGGCAGAGGGGGGCTTGTGATAGACTTAAAGTGAATCCACTGCTTGCCTCTGTGGCGTTAAACGTCATTAAGTGGAGATAAGACTGGACTGATTTTTTCCTGTGGCCATGGAAAATCATCCAAAGATAGATGACAACTTTAAACTGCTCATGGAACCCACTGAGTCTGCCAGTGATGCGCAGGAACGCCTACCTGTGTCCCCCAGGCAACCAGAGTGACATCACTTCCTTCCTGTAGGATCTCGGCCTGCGAGAGTGGGACGGTGTAGGACTCCACGGGAACCTGCTCCACTGAGGAAACACACACACATCCAACGACAGATTAATATTCCATCAGTGCTTAAAGTGCAAACACATTAGAGGCAAGCTCACACACAAAACAGACATAGGTCGATTCTGAACACTATGCACCCTGCGGTTTTCATGACAAACTGGTGAAATGACAGACCGTCAAAGAACACAATTACTACCCTACAACATTTTATCTGGTCCCATGTCAAATGCTTTGTCATGCTTTTTCCAGAACCTCATCTCTCCCCAAAGACAGAGTGCATTTATCAGCACAATCTGATGCATGACCTAATGATATCTTTTGCCAGCAACAAGCTCATAACCCTGTTTAATTTTAAAAACAAAACATTATTGGGATGGGATATCAATCAGAAAAGGGGCCACATAAACGGGGCATCGGTCCAAAAAAAGGGGGGGGCAGTCCATCTTTGAACCCAAGTCAAGAGCATGTAAAAATATGGTTTGAATAATAGTTAATAATGTCTTGGAAAACTGAAGCATGGTCATGGGATTCATTATAATACAAAAATGTATCATGAACTCAATCTGCCATAACTTTTAAACATGTAGCTTATTAGCAATATTTATACTGCCCAGACACAACATATTATCACTAAATGCAGTACTTTACCTATCTTTGAATCTCATTCACCATTATGGTTTTGGCTGCAAAACACGCACAGCATAGGATTTTAAAGTGTGAGTGGACTCTGAACCGAACTGCTGAAAGCATTCCTACATGGCAACGCATGAAGTCAAATTTACAATTCGGCAGAGTAATAATACTCTGGGGAGACGCTGGGTTTGAGATCTTTCTGGAAACCTTTAAGGACTTCCATGATCCTTTCAAACATTTGAGAAGCTGTAAAGGAAAGAAAAACTGCCCATCCTGACAACTCACTATATTAAAACAACATAAAAGGCTTGAGTGAATCATACACAACTCCTGATTTAGGCTTCCAGACGAGACAGAAAATAGGCCTTTAGAGTGGAATAATGAAGAATTTTAAAACTGAATTATACAATCTGGGTTATGGTGTAATACGTGGAATGTCAGGCCACACAAAACAGTATGGCCTTGATGAGACAAATGTGTGGTTTTTGTCCTCTTCTGCACAAGAAAAGAGAGGTTGCTGCAATTAAAAACATGACTTCATAATCCATGCACAGATCATTAGAAGCATGTGGACCTGGCACGAGAGCTGGCTGGCTCTGCCCCTTTAGGAAATCAAAATAACTCCTGAAACGCTACCGGTACTAAGAAACCCCCTGTGTGAGATGGAGATGGATGAGTGGTTCGTCATACAGCTTTCAAAACATAAATAATCTTTTAATTAAAACTAGCCAGAAACTAAATAGGGGAAGGGGCCATGTGTTAATGTGGGTGGAACCATAAAGTGATATGTTGCCATAAGCAGCTGGTCAGCAACAGCAGCATCCTCTTAAAACATGTCTCAACACTCATGTTGACTTGATTGACTGATCCATATCTTGTATTTTATCTACAGTATGTATCTATTATATTTGGACATCAGTTCTTTTGGGAAATGCTGCAAGCATGTAAGAGAGGTCTCTCTTACATACAGCATATTACTGATGTAATATGTGACTCATCACTTCCCAAGAGGCTAACAAACCGAGATCCGTATCAACTGAGCAACGATGCAAACAAAAACACTGCCAAGAACTCAAGACACCTGGTCTTGGTTGCCCTGCTGAACCACATCAAAAAACTGCTCCACACAGGAGGACTGATTGGCAGTTAATTATGAGACAGGAAGAATGGTACAATCAATCAATTTTATTTGTCATATTAAATCGTACAAGGTACAATTCCATTGAAATATTATCCTATACTTGAACAAGTGCATGATTCATCATGAAACAGAATGTGGCCGTCAGATAGGCACAAAGAGTAACCCGGTTGAATGGCATCTGCACTCCAGGATCCAGCCAAGTCTCGGCGAAAGGCCACCACAGTTCGCGACTTCCCGCTGGGAACAGACACAGGCACGGAGGCCGCCCAGCTCAGCGTCCGACGCCTGGCTGCTGGCTAGCAGGATGCCCAGCAGAGAAGCCACAGTCGGTGTTCAACTCCTCCACACCCGCCTTGGCACCCCCTCCGATGCAGAGACGGAGATGGACGCAGAGATGGTCCCCGCTTGATGGGGCAGCAGCCAAAGGTTGTAGCTGATAGCATCACCTTTTCCTCCGTGTCTACTCAGATGCTTCCACTCAGAAACCTGACTGGACAGGCTGGCAGAGTGAGCAGGAGACTGGGAAGTTGATTTCTCTATCCTGATGGGCGACTCTTAGTTATGAGATGGCCGCAGAGATGGTCTTGCTAGCTTAAGCTCATCTTCTCCACCTTTTCCTCTGTGTTTACTCTGATGTCTTTTTTTTTTTAAGTAGCTAGCCCAGGCTATCAGAGTCAGCAAGAGGTTAGCAGAGTCAGCAGGAGACTGGAAAATCAATTTCCCGATTGCTAGCTACAGTATTTTCTTTTCTTTTTTTTTGCTTTCCTTTTTCTGAGTAGTCGTCACAAAGCTTCTACAACCAAATATATAGGATGAGTAAACTAATTTTGCTGTGAGTAGGCCTTAAAATGTATCGATTTTATTGCTCTTTGATTTAAATAAACTCAAGAACTGAGGGAGATGTGATGATTGGAGGCACTCCCTTTGTCAAGTCAAGTCAATTTATTTATAGAGCACATTTAAAACCAACCTAAGCTGAACAAAATGCTGTACAAAGTTATGTTATAAAAACAAAAAGGAAGACAATACAAATATAGACACAATGAACATCATACAAACAACACACTTCTATACAAATGTCCCTAAACTAAATCATAAGCCAAAGAATAAAAATGTGTTTTAAGACGAGACTTAAAAATCTCGGCAGTAGAGGAGGACCTAATATGAATGGGAAGTTTGTTTGTTGTTGTTTGAGTCTCGGGGCCACAATGAAGAAGGCCCGATCACCCTTTGTTTTCATCCGAGACTGTGGAATAGCTAAAAGGAACTGATTAGGCGATTAGATATTTCCAATTTCAACAGAAAAGGTTATATATATATATATATATATATATATTTTCTTTTTAAGATTATTTTTTGGGGCTTTTCCCTTTATTCAATAGTGACAGGGGATAAACAGGAAAGGGCGAGGGAAAGAGAGGGGTTTTGAACCCGGGCTGCTGCAAAGGACTCAGCCTACATGGGGCGCACGCTCTTACTGGGTGAGCTAGAGGCAACCCCCAAAGGTTCTATATTTTAAATAAGAATTGAACCACTGTATAGCAACAGCCTGGTTCCCTACCCTATGCTGAAGGCGATCCAACAAGATGGCATGATCAGTGTCAAATGCAGCACTAAGGTCCAGCAAGAGTAAAATAGCACAATTTCCTCCGTCACCGAAAAGCAATAAATCATTTAGCACTTTAAGAAGTGCTGTTTCTGTGCTATTGTTTACTCTGAAACCAGACCGAAATAACAATAATTTAGAAATAGGCCTAAAGCTGTTACAATCAGTAGGGTCAAGGTTGGGTTTTTTAATTAGAGGCTGAACCACAGCATGTTTAAAGCTAGATGGGATTGTGCCATTCATAAGAGAGCTATTTATTACAGACAAGAGGCTGGGACCAATAGTATCAAATACCTCTTTCAAAAGACGACAACGGACAATATCTGAAGATGAATAGGTAGGTTTCATGTGTGATACAATATGCATCAATTCTGACAGGGCCACAGGCACAAAACAATTCAGAGAAGCAGGGCATAGGATTGATTTAGAAGGGTCATGATCAGTAGGTGAAATACAAGATCTGATAGTGTCAACCTTGTTGATAAAAAAGCTCAAAAATTGTTCTGTGACTTCAAACGTAGCATCAGGGAGTGCAATAGCATGATTTGGTGCAGTATTTATTGCACTAAACAAAATGTTAGGGCTATGTGCATTTTTAGCTATATCAGAAAAATGCTTTGCTTTAGATGCTTTGACAAGGCGTTGGTAGGATACCTGGTGATCTCTCAGTATCTCATAGGACACTTGCAGTTTCTTATTTCCATTTCCTCTCTGCTTTTCTACACTTTTGTATAAGGGCACGAGTCTCACTGTTAAGCCAAGGTTGGGCTTTGACTTTGGGTCACTTCAGTTTAAAAGGGGCAACAATATCAAGAACATCTGTGACAGTGGTATTAAACCGAGTAACTAGCTCATCTGTAGACAATGAGGCGGAGGTTATCTCTGTAGGGCTAGCAAAAGGACAAGCTATAAAAGCATCAGAAAATTGCCTAGCAGTGATGCATTAAATATCACAGGTTTATGGTCAGATAGACTAGCAACATCCAGCTCAATAGTTAAAACAGGAAAACCTAATGATAAAACAAGATCCAGTGTATGACCATGTGTGTGGGACCAGTTACAGACTGAGTCAGATTGAATGAGTCCACAAGTTATAGAAAGTGGCTAACTAAAGGCTTTGATGGACAACAGACATGGATATTAAAAGGATTAAAATCTTATCCGAGTTGGGCACAATCAAGGATAGAAACTCAGCAAATTCACTGATAAATTCCTTATTGTACTTTGGGGGTGTATACAGTGGGTACGGAAAGTATTCAGACCCCTTTAAATTTTTCACTCTTTGTTTCATTGCAGCCATTTGCTAAAATCAAAAAAAGTTCATTTTATTTCTCATTAATGTACACTCAGCACCCCATCTTGACAAAAAAAAAACAAATGTAGAAATTTTTGCAAATTTATTAAAAAAGAAAAACTGAAATATCACATGGTCATAAGTATTCAGACCCTTTGCTGCGACACTCATATTTAACTCACATGCTGTCCATTTCTTCTGATCCTCCTTGAGATGGTTCTACTCCTTCATTGGAGTCCTGCTGTGTTTAAGTAAACTGATTGGACTTGATTAGGAAAGGCACACACCTGTCCATATAAGACCTTACAGCTCACAGTGCATGTCAGAGCAAACGAGAATCATGAGGTCGAAGGAACTGCCCAAGGAGCTCAGAGACAGAATTGTGGCAAGGCACAGATCTGGCCAAGGTTACAAAAGAATTTCTGCAGCACTCAAGGTTCCTAAGAGCACAGTAGCCTCCATAATCCTTAAATGGAAGAAGTTTGGGACGACCAGAACTCTTCCTAGACCTGGCCGTCCAGCCAAACTGAGCAATCGTGGGAGAAGAGCCTTGGTGAGAGAGAGAGAACCCAAAAGATCACTGGGGCTGAGCTCCAGAGATGCAGTAGGGAGATGGGAGAAAGTTCCACAAAGTCAACTATCACTGCAGCCCTCCACCAGTCGGGGCTTTATGGCAGAGTGGCCCGACAGAAGCCTCTCCTCAGTGCAAGACATGAAAGCCTGCATAGAGTTTGCCAAAAAACACATGAAGGACTCCCAGACTGTGAGAAATAAGATTCTATGGTCTGATGAGACCAAGATTGAACTTTTTGGCGTTAATTCTAAGCGGTATGTGTGGAGAAAACCAGGCACTGCTCATCACCTGCCCAATACAATCCCAACAGTGAAACATGGTGGTGGCAGCATCATGCTATGGGGGTGTTTTTCAGCTGCAGGGACAGGATGACTGGTTGCAATTAAAGGAAAGATGAATGTGGCCAAGTACAGAGATATCCTGGAAGAAAACCTCATCCAGAGTGCTCAGGACCTCAGACTGGGCCGAAGGTTCACCTTCCAACAAGACAATGACCCTAAGCACACAGCTAAAATAACAAAGGAGTGGCTTCGGAACAACTCTGTGACCATTCTTGACGGAACTGGAGAGGATCTGCAAGGAAGAATGGCAGAGGATCCCCAAATCCAGGTGTGAAAAATGTGTTGCATCATTCCCAAGAAGACTCATGGCTGTACTAGCTCAAAAGGGTGCTTCTACTCAATACTGAGCAAAGGGTCTGAATACTTATGACCATGTGATATTTCAGTTTTTCTTTTTTAATAAATTTGCAAACATTTCTACATTTCTGTTTTTTCTGTCAAGATGGGGTGCTGAGTGTACATTAATGAGAAATAAAATGAACTTTTTTGATTTTAGCAAATGGCTGCAATGAAACTTTAAAAATGTAAAGGGGTCTGAATACTTTCCGTACCGACTGTACACCAGTGCACAAATCAGTGGGCAGGACAAATCAACCTTAAATGCTTGCAGCTCAAAACTAGTGTACTTATCAACTGGCAATTGACGGCATTTATAGCAATTTTTGAAGATTGTCGCTAAACCCCAACCCCTGCCAGTGGATCTGGGACTAAAAAAAGTCACAATCACCAGGGGACAAAACAGTGAAAGGGCTTAGATCACCAACATGCAGCTCCGCCGTTTCCGTGACAAATAAAAAGTCTAGATCACGTGATAGAAGACATTTAAAATGAATGTTTTGTTCGAGTGATTGCACATTCAACAATGCAATTCGATAGGGATTGCATCCACAGCCCGCGCTGATCCTATTAGATCATTTGAACAGTCAAGGCAACGGAGATAACCATAGTTGACTCCTCGTCATCTGCGGCCAGGGGAGTGATTATGTCCTCGGATGTTTGTAATTCTTGTGGGAATGATAATGGAAGTGGGGTTATAAAAATGGAATGGCCTGTTGGACTGATGACCAGTTCCTTGACTTGTGTAGAGTTTGTTCTTAAGTGAGCCATGCTCTAACATTAGACAAGCTCTGTGATGATCGGAACAGCTCATGAGGTGGGTGTTTAGAGAAGGTGACGAGGGAGAGTAGGTAGTAACTGACAAGGGGGAGCTCTCAAGGGTAACGTATGCTTTAGAGGAAGAGGGGTATGACTGGGGCATGTGCTTGTACACGTGTGCGCAAGATATAAACAGTCAGTCACATGTCTGAGTCTGGAGCCCGTGCTGAAGATTCCACAGAGCATTTGGCTGCCCCGTTTATTGGGGTGAATTCCATCTTGTGCAGGAAAGTGGTTTTAATGTCAGACTGCACTGTAACATGAGAAATGTTTTGGACAATGAGCACTAACCTACTGCCATAATTGAAACAATCTCAGCAGTGGGCGGTATTTTTTCCCTATCTAATCTGGCTGTTATCGAAGCGGGAAAATTAAGAGGTTTTACTTTGAGGCTGGTAGTAGCAATCTGTTCTGGTTCTGCCTTTCATTCCTATAAAATGGCTTAAACATCATCTTCAAACCTCCAATGCGGTCTTAATCGTGAATATCAAATTGTAGCGAAGGCAGTACTGTATTGCAACAGCTGCCAACAACTGTTAAGAGTTTATTATGATTTTGGTGGACAGCTTTTTACACGGCAGCCTGCCTAAAGCCATGCTGGCCTTAACACTGATGTTCCCTCCACATAGGGAGAGGAGGGAGAGAGGATTCAACACTCAGCCGATTAAGACGGTCTGCTTCACGCTTGGGGACCTGCTGATCTAACACACATTGTTTGCAGTCAGGCATATTGTTTGTTTGTCTTGCATCACACCTCTAAAAAGGGAGAACATTTGCTTTCAATAAGGCGCCTACGCAAACAAATCGAGGGCCACTGAGGCACGATGCTGAATTGAGTGCTCAGTTACATGTCGACTTTAGATTTATAGTCACATACAATAGCGCTTACCTGCAGCTCTGTACAGGATCTTGGGCTCAAAGAATATGCAGGGGTTCTGGTCAGCGATGCAGGCGAGGAGCAGCCCTTTGGCCTGAACTGGACTACGGGGTATCACAACCTGAGGAACACATGACGCACTTTATTAGACCCGGTAATGATGTTAAGACAATTTAACTTTTACTACCTCTGGAAAATATCCCAATTTTAAATGTTATCATATTTGAACTTGTTTTCACATCTCATTTCATTGTGTGCAATGTAGAATGGCTCCAGTGGAAGAAAGTAACAGCATCAAACTGGTCACAGTCCTCCTAATTGTCAGGACTTTGATACAGAACTTTTTAAATTGTACAGAGTGGACTACGACTGACGCAGAAATGATTTTAAACTCTTCCTACCAACTGTTGTCTTGCTGGCATTGTAATTGTGTCAGATACTGAATCTCTTAAATGGTATTTATGACAACACTGGGCCAAAGCTGAACATTTATCAGCCTGACCTTTGCTGGGAGACAACTTGTTTATTGCTCTCAGCGATGGTTACTCACAGTGGATGAACTGTAGCTGTAAACCATACAGCCATTGCTGGTCTGTGGCACACGAGACACTTTGACGATGATGATTATACAGTATTTATACAGTATGTATGCTCAGTGAAAAGACAAAAGCAGGGAGGGATGTTATAGCTTGACATTTTAACTTGTTTACTTTGAGCATATGCTATTCATTTCATCTCAGTGATGCTATCAGCGTTCAGAGAATACTGTATCTGTATGTGTCTGAAAGAATCACTTTTCTCTTTTCACACATATAAACTCAACGTAGCAGTCTCTCTCTTGCCTTTTTATATGCCTGAAGCTTGCAGGTGTGTTTAGCGTTGAGTACCAAGTTTATATGCTACTCAAATTTATATGACTAGGGCACCCAGATAGCTCAGTTGGTAGAGCGGGCGCCCATTTATAGAGGTTTACTCCTCAACACAGCGGGCCCGGGTTCGACTCCGACCTGTGGCCCTTGGCTGCATGTCATTCCCCCTCTCTCTCCCCTTTCATGTCTGCAGCTGTCCTGTCAAATAAAGGCCTAAAAATGCCACAAAAAAATAATTAAAATATATATTTTTTTTACATGTTTACAATGTTGCACAACCAAGTCGTTGCCCAGTGATCCGTTTCTTTTTTTTTCTTCTAAAGATCGTTATTCCTATTCAAGTCATCATAGCTTGTTAAAGTTATATCATACTGAATTGGGAGGCAGTTGCTTGCAACAATTCCTCCAGTTTGTTTTTAAGTACTTTTATTTAGTTGAGTTGGAGCAGGAAACTGCTGTGTTCCATTTGTAAATGGAACCAAAACAAGCATGACTGGAGAGAGTCACCGGAGAAGACTTACTGTATATGAAGTTGAACCTGGAGGCATTGGGCTAATTTTGAGATGCTGTGGCCGTTGCCAAGATATTCTTTAAAGGTTTAGTTAATAGCAATTAAAAACATCATGTCACGCTTCCTGGAGGCGTTTTGAGGAAAAGGTTGGAGTTGACAGTACTCAAGAAATTGTAGTGAAAACTGCTTCACTACGTGTCTCAGAAAAGCAGCGTTCAAATGTCTCAGCAAAAGCCTAGGAACCATTTCTGTTTTTGTGATCCTGAGACTTTTTTTTAGCTCATTTCACATTGTTTTGTGGATATGTTGCAGAGGAATAAAACAAAAAAACCTATTTAGTAATACACCTGGGGCCGAGTAGCAAATACAATTTATCAAATTTAAGAGGGGGATTGACTAAAAATCATTACAGTTCAAATAGTCCTTCTGCTACTTTTTTGTTGAAGAAATGTCCTCTT